>NC_138316.1:35915000-36182500 GCF_965601325.2 Salmo salar | reverse complement strand
CGATGTTTAATGTAATCGATGTTTAATGTAATCGATATTTAATGTAATCGATGTTTAATGTAATCGATGTTTAATGTAATCGATGTTTAATGTTATCGATGTTTAATGTAATCGATGTTTAATGTAATCGATATTTAATGTAATCGATGTTTAATGTTATCGATGTTTAATGTAATCGATGTTTAATGTAATCGATAACATGTAATTGATGAGGATGTAACTCATCCAGAGACTTTGTGTTGATCATGTACCTGTACATCAGCAATAGGTAACTGTTTTAGTATACACATTTTAATATTTAATATCTACTTATCTGATAATAAAAATGTATTTTATTTGTTTTATTTTATTTAAGCTTTATTTAACTAACCTTTATTTAGTTTCACAATGATCTAACTTTCCTATTTCATTTCCTCTTGAGTCTTCTCAGCAGGATAATAATAAAACCAGTCCATAGAAAATAGATCATAAAAATACATAACACCGAATTGACAAAGAGAGAAATATTAGAAAAAGTACATTTCACTCATTTTCATAATAACAATATAAATATCCTATTAATTAAAAGACATACACACTGTGTACGTACATATGTGAGTGTTGTGGCATTAGTAATACATTAACCACTGGCATTTTATGTTTCAATTATGGTACAAAATTAACTGATTCATACATTATTTTAATTGAATTTTTAAAACGTGTGTGTGTGAATGTTTGTGTTCATATGTGTGTGCGTGTGTGTGTGTGTGTGTGTGTGCGTGTGTGTGTGTGTGTGTGTGTGTGTGTGTGTGTGTGTGTGTGTCTGAAACGGCGTCAGGCTGGACCTGCCTGGTCCATGGGCAGAGAGAGAGCGAGGGAGCGGACAGGATGAAAGGAAGCATCCTACTGAGTCGGCAGCACAGCTATGTGGTTACTGTGAAGGAACGCACTCAGGCATTATACACATACCCCTAATCAGCCGAATCAACCCCCCTGATACACACACACACACACACACACACACACACACACACACACACACACACACACACACACACACACACACACACACACACACACACACACACACACACACACACACACACAGGGGCTCATATAACCCACATAAACAACTTCGACCAACACAAAGCCACAGCATACTGTATGACTTCAGCACATCAACACAAGAAACATCCATATATATATAGTGTTTCTCTTTGAAGGGTCATTGTCTCCCCTCTTCCATTTTGAACTTCTCCTCCTAATAGTCCAGAGTGAGAGAGGGGGCAGGAAATCAGGGAGGCCCATTAACCAGGCCTGGTGTAATTGATTGTGGCAGATCCCTGCCAGTGAACAGCAGGTCTGAGGCCCTTGACTGAGCCCAGCAGAGGGCCCCGCATTGATGTGGATAAGGGAATTATCTACACTCTGGTGGCTCTGACTGGAGGACACTGGAAATTCAATTAATCCAATCTATGTTCTCCGTATAGAAGACTGTGTGACTGACTGTAGTGGGCAGATCTGACACAAATTTATCCAGCGCAGGTTAAAGGTTGAGACGTGTGGTGTGTCGATTCAAAGACAAGGAGGGGAAGTGGAAATATTTATCGGTATACAGTACAAACTTTTATTGTTGTGAAGTTAATTAAGTAATACATTGCCAAAATGTATTTTTATATTGGGATTTTTCTTAGAATTTTTTCCCCTATATTTTCTGTTGTTATTATTGTTGTTATATTGAAATGACAATCAATCCCCTGATTTTGTGTTTGTTTTTGAGAAATTATTGTGCAATAACACTGTCTGTATTTTATCACGAGGGAGGCCTTCATTGAAATAGCAGTCATTAACACACACACACACACACATTAACAACTCCTTCCTGGGCAGAGGCACGGTGACCTCAGTGATACTGCAGAGTTGAGACAAGTTAACCACGAGACAATCAGGTGGGGGGGAACCGTTGCTTTGTGCAACACTGGAGAGCACACAGAAGAGTGAGCAGTGGAAACATTCATGACCATCTCTGAATTTCCCAGGGTTGTCGGCTTTGAGAGAGCGGTCAGGCAGAGAACAGCATGAGATGAAGAAAGAAAGACCTGAACTTCATTGCGGAACCTTTGAAATGAACTGAATGATTTTTAATGTGCCACACTTGTTATTTGACAAAAGTAAATTCAAGGAAGTCAAGGAAATTTGAAGGAGAGGAAATAAAAGAGAAAATAAATGATAGGATAAATAAGGTTCAGTCTGAGAAGAGCATCTCCACTGTGGATCCCTTCGACACTTGTCAGAAAACTCCAACATTATTGGAGCCTGTTTGACCTTTAGGAGCTGTGAAGTTATTCTGTCTAGTCAAGCAAGGCTTTATAACGTGTGTGGCTGTGTCAGCCTGTATTTGTTTGTTAATTGTTTTAATCATTTGTTTTACTTGTCATGCTGTGTCCTGTCAACAGACAACGTAAGTGTCATATTCCATCTAGTGCTGATGCTTTAAACCTCACACCAATAGTGTCTGCTGCAACACTGACTAGATCTGATTGATTATATGACATCAATACATACATGACTCCACTGCAGGGCGGTGATAATAAGATAGTGTTTGATTGCACTTCTCTCTCTCTCTCCCTCTCTTCCCCTCTCTGTCTCTCTTTCTGCCCACTCTCTCTCCCTCTCTCCCCCTCTCTGTCTCTCTTTCTGCCCCACTCTCTCTCTCTCCCTCTCTCCCTCTCTCTGTTTCTCTTTCTGCCCCACTCTCTCTCTCTCCCTCTCTCCCTCTCTCTGTTTCTCTTTCTGTCTCTCTCTCTCTCCTGCTCTCCCTTTCTCTGTCTCTCTGTCTCTCTCTCTCTCTGCATGTGTTGTTTCATTTTGTCTAATACTAATTAGAAATTATTAATTGAACTGTTCCATTTTTCAGATCCAATTATTTCAGAGCACCAACTTCTCACCCGTACTGTATTTTCTGCCAGTAAAAGCTAAGGCATCCACTAAATAAAAAAACTATGACTACAAGAACTTGGTTTAGAATAATGGTTTGGGTTTTTTGAGATGTTGTATTTAAATGAAGGGGCAGGCACCAGATGTCCTACGTAGTTAGAAGGGATATTACAATGTTATTGTTACGGAACATTTAGTGGCAAACAGTGACACCAACAGTGAACAGTGTATCTAGGAATCATCTGCACCACCAAGCTGTCTTCGACATGCATACAGAATGACTGATCAATCTGGGAAACATCAGGGATTCTGCGGAAAAACCCCACACACATGCACGGACACATGCACACACACAGGCACAGATCACTAACCACCATCCCCCCTCTGTTCACGCGTTTGTGTGGAATGGATTTTTATCAGGGCAAAAGTATCAGGGCTGATTTTGAGGAGTCCCTAGGCTGCTCTAGAATTCCTTTTGAAATGCCTTCCTTTAGTAGTCTTGTTGAAGCAGCCCGGGGCTATGGCCCTCCGAGATCACAATGTTATTAATACAAACATGTCAAACCGCATGCTGAAATTCAAAACAGAGGTGCCAAAATGTCAAGGTGTCAAACTCCTGAAATATAAATTATGCTTTAATATTCCTAAACACTACACAAAATATGCCTCAGTGCATAAAAAAGCAGATGTGGCCGAGTGTTTAATATTTCAGGGTAATGTCACCAGTTGCAACAGCAAAGGGTTTTCTCTGACGCTCAACAGGGTTGTGATGTCCAATGCACCTACAGAATGAATTACTGTAATGACTGGACTAGAAGTCCCCCTTGCTGGAGAGAATCCCTGCTGGCACATTTCAAGGACATTTTGAAGAAAAAAAATTATATTGGGACTGGAATATCAGATATAATTTCTATGTTAAAAGTGTTATGTTGGCAATTGTCATTTTTAATGAATGTACTGAACAAAAATATAACCACAACATGCAATCATTTCAACGATTTTACTGAGTTACATTTCATATAAGGAAATCAGTCAATTAAAATAAATTCATTAGGCCCTAGCCTATGGATTTCACATGACTGGGCAGGGGCGCAGCCATGGGTGGGTCTGGGAGGGCATAGGCCCACCAACTTGGGAGCCAGGCCCATCCACTGGGGAACCAGGCCCAGCCAATCAGAATCAGTTCTTCCCCACAAAAGGGCTTTAATACAAAGAAATACTCCTCAGTTTTATCAGCTATCCGGGTGGTTGGTCTCAGACGATCCCACAGGTGAAGAAGCCGGATGTGGAGGTCCTGGGCTGGCGTGGTTACATGTGGTCTGCGGTTGTGAGGCCAGTTGGACGTCCTGCCATGTTCTCTAAAACAACATTGGAGGCGGCTTATTATTAAATCATCTGGCAACAGCTCTGGTGGACATTCCTGCAGTCAGCATGCAAATTGCACGCTCCCTCAAAACTTGAGACACCTGTGGCATTGTATTGTGTGACAAAACTGCACATTTTAGAGTGGCCTTTTACTGTCCCCAGCACAAGGTGCACCTGTGTAATGACCATGCTGTTTAATCAGCCTTTGATATGCCACACCTGTCAGGTGGATGGATTATCTTGGCAAAGGAGAAATGCTCACTAACAGGGATGTAAACAAATTTGCGCACAAAATTTGAGAGATATAAGCTGTTTGTGCATATGGAAAATGTTTGGGATCTTTTATTTCAGCTCATGAAACATGGGACCAACACTTTACATGTTTTGTTTACATTTTTGGTCAGTATATTTGGTTGTGTGTAGTATTGGATAGCAAACATTGTTTGCAATATAGAAAATCTGATTGAAATTGATGTTTTCTAGAAACTCACTCTGTTTGTTGAATAACATTTACTGGTTCAGGTTTTCACATCATTTCTATGATCTCTTTAACCCAAAACACTACCCAGAGATTCCTGCACAAATAGTCTGCTTAAAGGATCCAAAGTGCTACTGTCATTCTCTTTCACAAATTACAAGACGGACTCAAATGGTTTTAATTGGAAGACCTCACTTAAAAGTGGACAGCCTAGGTACCCTTGCTATTTTTCTCCTTGACTATTTACACATGGATGTATTTATTTCCCCTGGCATCTGTCTGGTATTCACATGATCAGCTAATTGTCTTAATTACTTTGAAGAAAGAAGAAAAGACAGAAAATGGTAAATATTGACGGTGTCCTGGTTCTTTGCGCTGTCTAACCGAGCTGTTGGAGAGGAAAGATACAGCTGTGACATATGTTGGACCAGTTAGCGCCAGCGAGTGCCACCTCGTTACTGCTAAATGTTCTCACCACCGCTCTCTTTTCTCCCCACAGAACCCAGGTGCATGTCACCCCGAATGACCATTAACATGCTGACGGAAACGCATGATACATCTGTGACACTACGACAGGCCTGGGAACCACACCGGAAAGGCAAAGTTACCTGATGTGTTGTGTCACCTCTTCCGGTTGTGTGAGCAGGTATTTGGTGTGTTTGCGTGTTTGACTCCAGGGCCGAGCGTCAGATTGCATCTGCTCCTGTACTCTTCCGCCCAAGCTCCCCGCCATGACATGTGATACAAGGCAGAGCAACAGTAGTTTGGATTTTAAATGCTGTGGCCACTGAGCCCTGCGAGAGCTAACTGTCAGTCACGACTGCTGCGGGACCTTGAAGCGCTGACCTACCTGCACTGCCTCTCTGTTTTCATTTTCTACTTTTACCTCTTTTTCTCCACAATTTTGTGATGTCCAATTGGTAGTTACAGTCTTGTCTTATCGCTGCAACTCCCCTACGGACTCGGGAGAGGTGAAGGTCAAGAGCCATGGGTCCTCTGAAACACTACCCTGCCAAGCCGCACTGCTTCTTGACACACTCCTCACTTTGCACTGCCTCTCTGTTGGAATCAACGGAACACTGCACTGCGATTCTTTATACACTGGGCGTAGTTCAGGTCTTATACACACTGGGGGTAGATCAGGTCTTACACACACTGGTGGTAGTTCAGGTCTTATACACACTGGGGGTAGTTCAGGTCTTATACACACTGCGGGGTAGTCCAGGTCTTATACACACTGGGGGTAGTTCAGGTCTTATACACACTGGGGGTAGTCCAGGTCTTATACACACTGGGGGTAGTCCAGGTCTTATACACACTGGGGGTAGTTCAGGTCTTATACACACTGGGGGTAGTCCAGGTCTTATACACACTGGGGGTAGTTCAGGTCTTATACACACTGCGGGGTAGTTCAGGTCTTATACACACTGGTGGTAGTTCAGGTCTTATACACACTGGTGGTAGTTCAGGTCTTATACACACTGGGGGTAGTTCAGGTCTTATACACACTGGGGGTAGTTCAGGTCTTATACACACTGGGGGTAGTTCAGGTCTTATACACACTGGGGGTAGTTCAGGTCTTATACACACTGGGGGTAGTTCAGGTCTTATACACACTGGGGGTAGTTCAGGTCTTATACACACTGGGGGTAGTTCAGGTCTTATACACACTGGGGGTAGTTCAGGTCTTATACACACTGGGGGTAGTTCAGGTCTTATACACACTGGGGGTAGTTCAGGTCTTATACACACTGGGGGTAGTTCAGGTCTTATACACACTGGGGGTAGTTCAGGTCTTATACACACTGGTGGTAGTTCAGGTCTTATACACACTGGGGGTAGTTCAGGTCTTATACACACTGCGGGGTAGTTCAGGTCTTATACACACTGGGGGTAGTTCAGGTCTTATACACACTGGGGGTAGTTCAGGTCTTATACACACTGGGGGTAGTTCAGGTCTTATACACACTGCGGGGTAGTTCAGGTCTTATACACACTGGGGGTAGTTCAGGTCTTATACACACTGGGGGTAGTTCAGGTCTTATACACACTGGGGGTAGTTCAGGTCTTATACACACTGGGGGTAGTCCAGGTCTTATACACACTGGGGGTAGTTCAGGTCTTATACACACTGGGGGTAGTCCAGGTCTTATACACACTGGGGGTAGTTCAGGTCTTATACACACTGGGGGTAGTCCAGGTCTTATACACACTGGGGGTAGTCCAGGTCTTATACACACTGGGGGTAGTTCAGGTCTTATACACACTGGGGGTAGTTCAGGTCTTATACACACTGGGGGTAGTTCAGGTCTTATACACACTGGGGGTAGTTCAGGTCTTATACACACTGGGGGTAGTTCAGGTCTTATACACACTGGGGGTAGTTCAGGTCTTATACACACTGGGGGTAGTTCAGGTCTTATACACACTGGGGGTAGTTCAGGTCTTATACACACTGGGTGTAGTTCAGGTCTTATACACACTGGGGGTAGTTCAGGTCTTATACACACTGGGGGTAGTCCAGGTCTTATACACACTGGGGGTAGTTCAGGTCTTATACACACTGGTGGTAGTTCAGGTCTTATACACACTGGTGGTAGTTCAGGTCTTATACACACCGGGGGTAGTTCAGGTCTTATACACACTGGGGGTAGTTCAGGTCTTATACACACTGGTGGTAGTTCAGGTCTTATACACACTGGTGGTAGTTCAGGTCTTATACACACTGGGGGTAGTTCAGGTCTTATACACACTGGGGGTAGTTCAGGTCTTATACACACTGGTGGTAGTTCAGGTCTTATACACACTGGTGGTAGTTCAGGTCTTATACACACTGGTGGTAGTTCAGGTCTTATACACACTGGGGGTAGTTCAGGTCTTATACACACTGGTGGTAGTTCAGGTCTTATACACACTGGTGGTAGTTCAGGTCTTATACACACTGGGGGTAGTTCAGGTCTTATACACACTGGGGGTAGTTCAGGTCTTATACACACTGGGGGTAGTTCAGGTCTTATACACACTGGGGGTAGTTCAGGTCTTATACACACTGGGGGTAGTTCAGGTCTTATACACACTGGGGGTAGTTCAGGTCTTATACACACTGGGGGTAGTTCAGGTCTTATACACACTGGGGGTAGTTCAGGTCTTATACACACTGGGGGTAGTTCAGGTCTTATACACACTGCGGGGTAGTTCAGGTCTTATACACACTGGGGGTAGTTCAGGTCTTATACACACTGGTGGTAGTTCAGGTCTTATACACACTGGGGGTAGTTCAGGTCTTATACACACTGGGGGTAGTTCAGGTCTTATACACACTGGGGGTAGTTCAGGTCTTATACACACTGGGGGTAGTTCAGGTCTTATACACACTGGGGGTAGTTCAGGTCTTATACACACTGGTGGTAGTTCAGGTCTTATACACACTGGGGGTAGTTCAGGTCTTATACACACTGGGGGTAGTTCAGGTCTTATACACACTGGGGGTAGTTCAGGTCTTATACACACTGGTGGTAGTTCAGGTCTTATACACACTGGGGGTAGTTCAGGTCTTATACACACTGGGGGTAGTTCAGGTCTTATACACACTGGGGGTAGTTCAGGTCTTATACACACTGGGGGTAGTTCAGGTCTTATACACACTGGGGGTAGTTCAGGTCTTATACACACTGGGGGTAGTTCAGGTCTTATACACACTGGTGGTAGTTCAGGTCTTATACACACTGGGGGTAGTTCAGGTCTTATACACACTGGGGGTAGTCCAGGTCTTATACACACTGGGGGTAGTTCAGGTCTTATACACACTGGGGGTAGTTCAGGTCTTATACACACTGGGGGTAGTTCAGGTCTTATACACACTGGGGGTAGTTCAGGTCTTATACACACTGGGGGTAGTCCAGGTCTTATACACACTGGGGGTAGTTCAGGTCTTATACACACTGGGGGTAGTTCAGGTCTTATACACACTGCGGGGTAGTTCAGGTCTTATACACACTGGGGGTAGTTCAGGTCTTATACACACTGGGGGTAGTTCAGGTCTTATACACACTGGGGGTAGTTCAGGTCTTATACACACTGGGGGTAGTTCAGGTCTTATACACACTGGGGGTAGTTCAGGTCTTATACACACTGGGGGTAGTTCAGGTCTTATACACACTGGGGGTAGTTCAGGTCTTATACACACTGGGGGTAGTTCCAGGTCTTATACACACTGGGGGTAGGTTCCAGGTCTTATACACACTGGGGGTAGTTCAGGTCTTATACACACTGGGGGTAGTTCAGGTCTTATACACACTGGGGGTAGTTCAGGTCTTATACACACTGGGGGTAGTTCAGGTCTTATACACACTGGGGGTAGTTCAGGTCTTATACACACTGGGGGTAGTTCAGGTCGACCTTTTTATCTGCCTGTAAACTTCTGTGAATGCTTGACCATATCAGATTTGTCTTGTCATATATTCTCAGAGAGCATTTATGTTATTCACAAACATAGCCCTGTTGACAAGCAGACTGATGACAAGCGGACTGTTGACAAGCGGAGAACAGTGCTTGTTTGGGTCCTTGCAGCACCTCAGTAGGGACGTTGACAGACTGAAGGAGAAAGACCTGCCTCCTCTGTTGTTCTAGATTGCTGGTCTGGAATCAGGCCTTAGGGAACTGGTTGATAGGTACATAGGCATTAGAGGTAGAGGTTGCCCCTATCCACAGATCTAGGATCAGCTTGCCTTCCACAATGAGGGTCAAAATGGAAATGACCTTAGATCAGTGTATAGGGGCAATATCCTCCTACTCCAGTATAGGCAGAGCTGGTTTACAGGTCAGGCAGACACACAGCCCCAGACAGGCCAGAGCCACCCTAACCACTGAACCACACATTCTCCCATCACACTTCTCTCACAACATACCTCTCTGTCAGGAGTCACAGACTGGTGGGGGAGGGGAGGGGAGGGGAGGGGGAGAAGAAGGAGGATAAGAAGAAGGAGAAGAAGGAAGAGAAGAAGGAGGAGAAAAGGGGAAAAACAGAAGGAGGAGAAGAGTAGAAACATGAGAAAGAGAGTGAATTGAGAAAGAGCACTAGGACAAGGTACAGTTTACCCCTAGCACCCCCACACCCATGCTTCACCCCTCACCCCTCACCCTACCTTCAGCCTTCAACACAGGGGATGAGACAAAGTAAAGGAGGGGTAGAGGTAGAGAGGAGAGAGACCCCCAGAAGGAGAGGGGCTGCTGTTTTAGTGATGAGCACAGACCAGGCCCCCTTGATGACGGTGGGGGACTGGAGCTGTTCCCCTCCTCTCCCCGCTGCAGGAGGGGGGGACAGGAGAGCCTATAATCCAGTTAGAAGGGGTAAAGGGTGAGCGGTTTAGCCCCCAGCCCAACAGCAGGCTGCCTCACAGGTCACTGAAACCTCCTCCCCTTCTCCCTAGACCCCTTCCCTCTCCTTCCCCCCTGCTAGATCCCTTTGCATACCTCCATCCCCCCTCCTAGACCCCTCTGCATACCCCCTTACCCCCCTTCATACCCCCTTCCCCCTCCTAGACCCCTCTGCATACCCCCTTACCCCCCATAGACCCCTCTTCATACCCCCTTCCCCCTCCTAGACCCCTCTGCATACCCCCCTTCCCCTCCTAGACCCCTCTGCATACCCCCGACCCCTCCTAGACCCCTCTGCATACCCCCCTTCCCCTCCTAGACCCCTCTGCATACCTCCCTCCACCCTCCTAGACCCCTCTGCATACCCCCTCCCCCTTCCTAGACTCCTCTGCACACCCCTGTCCCCGACCCCTCTGCACACCCCCCTCCTAGACTCCTCTGCATACCCCCCTCCCCCCTCCTAGACCCGTCTTTATTCCCCCTCCCCCCTCCTAGACCCCTCTGCATACCCCCCCTCCTAGACCCCTCTGCACAACCCCCTCCCCGTCCTAGACCCCTCTGCATACCCTCCTCCCCCCTCCTAGACTCCTCTGCATACTCCCCTCCCCCCTCCTAGACCCCTCTGCATACCACCTTCCCCCCTCCTATAGCCCTCGGCATACCCCCCTACCCCATCCTAGAGCCCTCTGCATACCCCCCTTCCCAGTGAGGCTAGATCACACAGGCAGTATCAGGGGTCAGAAGATAAACAGAGACTAGAGGGGACTACATGATATCTAGTGGGAGTTCAGATCACCATTTCAGTCATTTGTTTATGGTTGTTATTTATCAGTGGGGTAATGTTTGATCCTGACGTGGAGAATAGGCCTTGCGATTGGCGGATGCAGAGAAATGGTTCCAGCTCTGACGATTTCTGATTGGTATCCGTACAGTTCACACGGTGAGTATGGAAAAAAATATGAAAATAGGCAGAGATACATACACGATCCCTGGCCCGCAGTCCTCCAAATCTTATTAAAGGCTTTCAAAAACTGTTCATGTGAAGTTTCTTCTGAAATGAACCCCTAATGCATTGATGTACTTCAAAAGGTGACATCAAAACTCCTCAGAGCACAAAACATATATTTTTCAAAGTTGGGTCATATTTCATGGATTGAGTGCCTTTAAGCATTCATGTAAACAACACAGATGTGACCGAAGTGGTGTGATGCTGCTCTTTGATCCCAGCTCCTTGCCTTTGATCTCGAACCTCGACGAGTGAAACATTTATTTTCCGAGGGGTGTTCTAGGCATGCACGGTGGTGGGAAATGACCCTGGCAGCATTAGCCAAACATCGGCTTAACATCGGATGCAAACCTGCAAGACACAATCTGACAAACGAGGTAAACATACTTACCAGTCCCCCGTGTTAGGAGCAGCGAGAGCAGCAAGCCCCGCGACTCACTGTGAGCCTTGGCAAATCGGGCGCTGCTGCTTTCCCAATAATTCATTTATACAGAAACCCCACCCACGCCGCATTCCCAGAGTTATGTATGAGACTTGACATGGGTTCTGTGGATATTGCCCTATTTTTTTTAAAAGCATACAATTGAAAGGGCTTATGTTGAAGTGAGCGCCATTGAGCAAATATGTCTGACCTCCGAGATGCTTCCTTGCCCGCCGACCAATCGGCTTTTTACCACTAGTATGGTTGCAAATAATTTGCGCAAATTGACTTTGAAGGCAATTACTGTGGAGGAAGAAAGAGAGCGAGACACAGAGGGAGAGAGAGAGGGAGAGAGAGAGGAATGTTGGAGGGGAGAGCAGTGGGTGCTGGATGAAATGCATATTGATGGTTAGCATCAGAAGCAGGGTCTTTGAAGTGGTGTGCTGTCAGGACAGGACAGGACAAAACAGGTCAGGACAGGTCAGGACAGGTCAGGAGAGGACAGAACAGGACAGAACAGGTCAGGACAGGACAGGTCGAGACAGCACAGAACAGAACAGGTCGGGACAGGACAGAACAGAACAGGTCGGGACAGGACAGAACAGGACAGGTCGGGACAGGACAGAACAGGTCAGGTCAGGACAGGACAGGACAGGTCGAGACAGGTCAGGACAGCACAGAACAGGTCGGGACGGGACAGAACAGAACAGGTCGGGACAGGACAGGACAGAACAGAACAGGTCGGGACAGGACAGAACAGAACAGGTCGGGACAGGACAGAACAGAACAGGTCGGGACAGATGTTTCAACATGTTGGGTTGCAGAATATAACTGTTCAGATGTTCCAACATGTTGGGTTGCAGAATATAACTGTTCAGATGTTCCAACATGTTGGGTTGCAGAATATAACTGTTCAGATGTTCCAACATGTTGGGTTGCAGAATATAACTGTTCAGATGTTCCAACATGTTGGGTTGCAGAATATAACTGTTCAGATGTTCCAACATGTTGGGTTGCAGAATATAACTGTTCAGATGTTCCAACATGTTGGGTTGCAGAATATAACTGTTCAGATGTTCCAACATGTTGGGTTGCAGAATATAACTGTTCAGATGTTCCAACATGTTGGGTTGCAGAATATAACTGTTCAGATGTTCCAACATGTTGGGTTGCAGAATATAACTGTTCAGATGTTCCAACATGTTGGGTTGCAGAATATAACTGTTCAGATGTTCCAACATGTTGGGTTGCAGAATATAACTGTTCAGATGTTCCAACATGTTGGGTTGCAGAATATAACTGTTCAGATGTTCCAACATGTTGGGTTGCAGAATATAACTGTTCAGATGTTCCAACATGTTGGGTTGCAGAATATAACTGTTCAGATGTTCCAACATGTTGGGTTGCAGAATATAACTGCTCTGAGGTTTTCTCTTGCTCAGTTTGCTTACCTTTTGCTGCTCATGAAAATCAGTAAGTGGACAGCTTTTTTTTTGCCAGGATACTTTTTGTCCAGCTCCTGTATTTTTTGGATGTGTGCACAGTACATTTGTCTAGCTAACAAATAGTTCTCTCTAAACGGTTTTTCTCCTCCCCATGGGATATCTTGAGTCAACTTGGCAGCAATGGCCACTGGGTAGTGGACACAACCATAGTAACATTTGCCGACGGCTTCCCCAAATGCCATCCATGTCTGCCACCCCAACTTAGTGGCTCAACTCTGCTGCAGCCGGAAAATTCCCCCCTGCAGAAACCCTCAGAGTGGAGAGACTGTCCCAGGCTGTTGTTCAATCCAGGACGCCCTGCAGAAACCCTCAGAGTGGAGAGAATACATTGTGATTGAGAAAGTATACAATCAAATCACATTTTATTAGTCACATGCGCTGAATAAAACAGGTGTAGACCTTACAGTGAAATGCTTACTTACGAGCCCCTAACCAAGAATACAGTTTAAAAAAATATTTATAAGAATAAGAAATAAAAGTAACAAGTAATTAAAGAGCAGCAGTAAAATAACAATAGCGAGACTATACACAGGGGGGTACCGGTACAGGGTCAATGTGCAGGGGCACCGGTTAGTTGAGGTAATATGTACATGTAGAGTTATTAAAGTTACTATGCATAGATGATAACAACAGAGAGTAGCAGCAGTGTAAAAGGGGGAAGCAATGCAAATAGTCTGTTTAGCCATTTTATTAGGTGGTCAAGAGTCTTATGGCTTGGGGGTAGAAGCTGTTAAGAAACCTCTTGGACCTAGACTTGGCGTTGCGGTACTGCGTACCGTACGGTAGCAGAGAGAACAGTCTATGACTTGGGTGGCTGGAGTCTGACAAATTTTGCAATGGAGGGATAATGAGTTTTTTTCTGCAGTGTGATTGAATGCACCACATTTTTCCTGCTAATTATCATTTTACAGCGACTAGCCAGTCCAGCTGTTGCTGTGTGTGTACAACTTCCTCAATTAAGATTATTGTCGTTCGCAAGGTTGACCACAATAGCAAAAACATCAGCAGTACAAAACTACTTCATGTCCATGTTTTTTATTATTATGATAAGGTAAAAAGCAGTACTAGGTCATTTTATGCATTTCTAAGCAGTGTCCTTAAGGAAACCATGAAGAAAACTAATGTATGTCTAAATGTTACATGCTGCTCCTTTAAACAATTGTACCAACGCAATGGTTTATCAAATACAAATATAATCTGTTATGAAACTGACTGAAATCAGCAAATCAAAAATCACATTTAAGGTATCAAGCTGAGTGCACAAAGTAACCATTAGCCACTAAAGGTAATAGCAAATGATAAAAGAAGTGTCAAGATTCTAAGTTTTTGTGTAACAGGTGTAAAACGGTGTAGTGACAGTCTTGTGAGCGCTTTTCCAACAGTACAGTGACATTCTTGTGAGATTCTTCCCAACAGTACAGTGACATTCTTGTGAGATTTTTCCCAACAGTACAGTGATAAAAGTAATATTATAGATAATACAGAATTGAGGGTTAGGGATAGGGTTGGAAAATAGACTCGTTATCCATTTATCTACTTATTATTCTCTCACATATAAAGCCATGATGGTCTCACAGCCGTGTCTTGTACCAGCGCCCCCTAACACATTGTGTCTCTCAGATATTAAAGCTGTGAGTTAACATCAGGAGCTTGTGTTGCTCCTGCCAGTGTTCTCCGGCCCTTGCTATTGATTTCCCCCCTTTTGAAAAATACATTTGAGAAAAGCTTTAAGCTATCTGACACCGCTGGCACCACAGACACAGGCGGGCGCTGCAAAGACCTCTGGGTATTCCAACGGGGACCCAGCGCGGCTCTGGAAAGAGAGGGAGGTCAAGGGTCATTCTCACAGGCGATGTCCTGCAGGTCTGCCCCTCCCTATCCTCCCCTCCACCCGTGTAAATCTCAACATGAAAGGGGGGCACAGCCGTTACCGCCGGTTACAAGCGGGGTCGGACGATGTCGACTGGGTTCCAACAATGCTGCTTAGAATTCACTCTAGTCTACTCCTCCATCTCTCCTCCCTTCCTCTAACACTAAGTGTTATCACTCCATCCCCCTCTATGCCATGCTATCTCTTCTTCCTGAGCTTATAACCACTGGCCTTGAACTAGGAGGGTCTAACGGAGTTCTAAGAAAACAATAAGGTGCATTCTTAGTTGCTAGTCCTAAGGTCTTATCACGTTGCTTATCCCAACTCAGGGTTGGTCATGAATTACTATAGATTCTAGCAACATCAACAATTCGTTCTTGCTGCATAATATGGTTTTTTGTTCCTCGATTGACAAAACAGCCAGGATAGGGACTTGGTCAAATCCATCAAAAACAAAATTTTCAAGACCAACCAGTGTCAATTAGAGCGGACACTGAAGTTTCTAGTTCAAGTTCCCAGAGACAGCGGTGGTGTTGGAGCTGTATTGAGTGGGCTACCTACAGGTGGTAGATTGATATATCTGACTGGCTTTACGTAAGGAGAAACACAGCTTGACACTCTGTCTAAAGTCATTAAGATGTTTTGTGCAAGATAGTGCCAACTTGGAATACTGACATGTTCACAGATGGAGGAGCATGGACGGGACAAGGCCATTGATTGGATGGATAAAGGACTCCCAAAGTACCTTTGTAGTAAGTGAGAGCCAATTCATATCATCTTAAACTGCATCATATCACAACGAATTGGACATTATTGAACAACATCAACCATCAACTATGGCACAATATCAACTATGGCACAATATCAACCATGGCACAATATCAACCATGGCACAATATCAACCATGGCACAATATCAACCATGGCACAATATCAACCATTGCACGATATCAACTATCAACAATTGGACAACATCAACAATTGGACAACATCAACATTTGGACAATATCAAGATTTGGACAATATCAACATTTGGACAATATCAACCATCAACAATATCCACATTTGGACAATATCAACTATCGCACAATATCAACTATCGCACAATGTCAACTATCGCACAATGTCAACTATCAACTATTGCACAATGTCAACTATTGCGCAATATCAACTATTGCACAATATCAACTATTGCACAATATCAACTATTGCACAATATCAACTATTGCACAATGTCAACTATCGCACAATATACAGTGGGGGGAAAAAAGTATTTGATCCCCTGCTGATTTTGTATGTTTGCCCACTGATAAAGAAAGGATCAGTCTATAATTTTAATGGTAGGTTTATTTGAACAGTGAGAGACAGAATAACAACAAAAAAATCCAGAAAAACGCATGTCAAAAATGTTATAAATTGATTTGCATTTTAAAGAGGGAAATAAGTATTTGACCCCCTCTGAATCAGAAAGATTTCTGGCTCCCAGGTGTCTTTTATACAGGTAACTAGCTGAGATTAGGAGCACACTCTTAAAGGGAGTGCTCCTAACCGCAGCTTGTTACCTGTAAAAAAGACACCTGTCCACAGAAGCAATCAATCAGATTCCAAACTCTCCACCATGGCCAAGACCAAAGAGCTCTCCAAGGATGTCAGGGACAAGATTGTAGACCTACACAAGGCTGGAATGGGCTACAAGACCATCGCCAAGCAGCTTGGTGAGAAGGTGACAACATTTGGTGCGATTATTCGCAAATGGAAGAAACACAAAAGAACTGTCAATATCCCTCAGCCTGGGGCTCCATGCAAGATCTCACCTCGTGGGGTTGCAATGATCATGAGAACGGTGAGGAATCAGCCCAGAACTACACGGGAGGATCTTGTCAATGATCTCAAGGCAGCTGGGACCATAGTCACCAAGAAAACAATTGGTAACACACTACGCCGTGAAGGACTGAAACCCTGCAGCGCCCGCAAGGTCCCCCTGCTCAAGAAAGCACATATACATGCCCGTCTGAAGTTTGCCAATGAACATCTGACTGATTCAGAGGACAACTGGGTGAAAGTGTTGTGGTCAGATGAGACCAAAATGGAGCTCTTTGGCATCAACGCAACTCGCTGTGTTTGGAGGAGGAGGAATGCTGCCTATGACCCAAGAAAACCATCTCCACCGTCAAACATGGAGGTGGAAACATTATGCTTTGGGGGTGTTTTTCTGCTAAGGGGACAGGATAACTTCACCGCATCATTTGACCGCATGTACTGTCAAATCTTGGGTGAGAACCTCCTTCCCTCAGCCAGGGCATTGAAAATGGGTCGTGGATGGGTATTCCAGCATGACAATGACCCAAAACACACGGCCAAGGCAACAAAGGAGTGGCTCAAGAAGAAGCACATTAAGGTCCTGGAGTGGCCTAGCCAGTCTCCAGACCTTAATCCCATAGAAAATCTGTGGAGGGAGCTGAAGGTTTGAGTTGCTAAACGTCAGCCTCGAAACCTTAATGACTTGGAGAAGATCTGCAAAGAGGAGTGGGACAAAATCCCTCCTGAGATGTGTGCAAACCTGGTGGCCAACTACAAGAAACGTCTGACCTCTGTGATTGCCAACAAGGGTTTTGCCACCAAGTACTAAGCCATGTTTTGCAGAGGGGTCAAATACTTATTGCCCTCATTAAAATGCAAATCATTTTAGAACATTTTTGACATTCGTTTTTCATTGTTATTCTGTCTCTCACTGTTCAAATAAACCTACCATTAAAATTATAGACTGATCATTTCTTTGTAAGTGGGCATACGTACAAAATCAGCAGGGGATCAAATACTTTTTTCCCCCACTGTACACTATCAACTATTGCACAATATCAACTATCAACTATTGCACAATATCAACTATTGCACAATATCAACCATCAACCATTGCACAATATCAACTATTGCACAATATCAACTATCGCACAATATCAATTATTGCACAATATCAACTATCAACTCAACTATCGCCCAATATCAACTATCAACTATTGCACAATGTCAACTATCAAATATGTCACAATATCAACAATTGCACAATTTAAACTAACAATTTAAACTATCAAGAATTGCACACTATCAACAATTGCACACTTTCAACAATTGCACAATATCAACTCTCAACTATTGCACAACACCAACTATCAACTCAACTATTGCACAATATCAACTATTGCACAATATCAACTATTGCACAATATCAACTATTGCACAATATCAACTATCAACTATTGCACTGTAACGTTCGTCTTGAGGAATGGACCAAGGCGCAGCGGGTTGAGTGCTCATAATGAACTTTTAATGTGAACACTGATAAACAACAAAACAAGAAAACGATGAACGACGACAAACAGTCTTGAAGGCAAGTGTGACAGTATCCCCCCCCAAAGGTGCAGACCCCGGATGCACCTCACAAATAACCAACAAATAACCCCCAAAACAAAATAAACAAAATAAGTCCAAAATTACATGGGAGGGAAGGGAGAGTGGCCACCGTCACCGACGGTGCTCCTGCAACACCCCCCCTTTCCCCAATACTCTCCCCTCAGGAGGTGGCTCAGGAGCTGGACACAGACCCTGCTCCACCCCTGGCTCACTCCACTCACACATCGTCTCTACAGAGATGTCCCTCTCCGTCGACCCCGCACTGTAGGGCGACTCTAGGAACTCCGGACTGTAGGCAGACTCACTCGGTTCCGGACTATAGGCAGACTCACTCGGTTCCGGACTATAGGCAGACTCACTCGGTTCCGGACTGTAGGCAGACTCACTCGGTTCCGGACTGTAGGCAGACTCACTCGGTTCCGGACTGTAGGCAGACTCACTCGGTTCCGGACTGTAGGCAGACTCACTCGGTTCCGGACTGTAGGCAGACTCACTCGGTTCCGGACTGTAGGCAGACTCACTCGGTTCCGGACTGTAGGCAGACTCACTCGGTTCCGGACTGTAGGCAGACTCACTCGGTTCCGGACTGTAGGCAGACTCACTCGGTTCCAAACAGTGGGCCGTCTCACTCGGTTCCGAACAGTGGGCCGTCTCACTCGGTTCGGAACAGTGGGCCGTCTCACTCGGTTCCGGACTGTAGGCTGTTGCCGGATACTCTGGACGGGGTACTGTTGCCAGATACTCTTGACGGAGCACTGTCGTCGGACACTCTGGACGAGGCACTGTTGCTGGAAGTTCTGGACGAGGCACTGTTGCCGGAAGGCCTGGTGCGTGGGGCTGGCTTAGGACGCGCCAGACTAATGATACGCACCACAGGGCTAGTACGAGGAGTAGGGACATGACGAGCTGGACTGGGCTGACGCACTGGAGCCTGGTGTGTGGTGCTGGTACTGGAGGTATCAGACTGGAGACACGCACCTCAGGGCTAGTGCAGGGAGCGGGAACAGGACATACTGGACTGGGCTGATGCACTGGAAGCCTAGTGCGTGGTGTTGGTACTGGAGGTATCAGACTGGAGACACACACTTCAAGGCTAGTGCGAGGAGCGGGAACAGGACATACTGGACTGGGCTGATGAACTGGAAGCCTAGTGCGTGGTGCTGGCTTGGGCTGCGCCAGACTAGAGACACGCACTTCACGGCTAGTGCGAGGAGCAGGAACAGGATAGACTGGACCGTGAAGGCGCACTGGCGGTCTTGAACGCAGTACTGGCTCCACCCTTCCTGGCTGGATACCCGCTTTCCCCTGGCAAATACGGGGCGCTGGTACCGCGCACACCGGCTTATAAATGCTTGGCCTAGACGCTGTGCGCATCACTCCAACGTATGGGACCTGACCAGTAATAGTCTGGCCCCAATAAGCGCGGGGAGTTGGCTTGCGGCCCAATCCAGGCCCTGCCAAACTACCCGTGTGCTGCCCCCCCCAAAAAATTATTGGGGCTGCCTCTCCGGCTTAAATGCCAACCGTGTACCCAAGTAAATGTCCCAGTCTTTATTCCACTTTCTCCTTTCCTCTCTTGCCTTCTCAACCTGTTTCCATGGCAGGGTCTTGTCCCCTGCCATTATCTCCTCCCATGTCCACAATGTCCTCCACTCATTTTTCTCCCTGGTCGAGGATCCTTCCTCCTCCTGGGCCCGCTGCTTGGTCCGGGTTTGGTGGGAGGTTCTGTAACGTTCGTCGTGAGGAATGGACCAACGCGCAGCGGGTTGAGTGCTCATAATGAACTTTTAATGTGAACACTGATAAAACAACAAAACAAGAAACCGATGAACAACGACAATCAGTCTTTAAGGCAACACACAGCAATACAAGAACAACCTCCCACAAACTACAACCACAAACACATACCTATTTATAGGACTCTCAATCAGAGGCAACTAGAAAACACCTGCCTCCAATTGAGAGTCCACACCCCAATTACCTACACATAGAAATAGACTAAACTAGATAGAACATAGAAATACTTAAACATAGAAGAGTGACCAAAAACCCCGGAACACATAAATCAACTACCCCTCTACATAGACACACACCCCGAACCACATAAACCAAATACCCCCTGCCACGTCCTGACCAAACTACAATAACAAATAACCCCTATACTGGTCAGGACGTGACATGCACAATATCAACTATTGCACAATATCAAATATCAACTATCGCACAATATCAACTATCGCACAATATCAACTATCGAACAATATCATCTATTGCACAATATCAACTATTGCACAATATCAACTCTCAACTATTGCACTATATCAACTATCAACTCAACTATCGCACAATATCAACTATCAACTATTGCACAATATCATTGCAAAATATCAACTATCGCACAATATCAACTATTGCAAAATATCAACTATTGCACAATATCAACTATCAACTATTGCACAATTTTAACTATCAACTATCGCACAATATCAACTAACAACTATTGCACAATATCAACTATCGCACAATATCAACTATCGCACAATATCAAATATTGCACAGTATCAACTATGAAATCATCTATCTCACAATATCAACTATCAACTATTGCACAATTTAAACTATCAACTATTGCACAATACCAACTATCAACTCAACTATTGCACAATATCAACTATCGCACAGCACAATATCTGTCACGCCCTGACCAGTAAAGGGGTTATTTGTTAAATTAGTTTGGTTAGGACTTGGCAGGGGGTATTTGTTTAGAGTGTTTCGGGGTTTGTTGGGCTATGTGTTTTGTAGAGGGGTGTTTGATTACAGTGTTCCGGGGTTTTGGTTTATGTTCTATGTTAGTATATTTCTATGTTCTGGTCTATTCTTTCTAGTTCTATGTTTAGTTTATTGATTTGGCCTTCAATTGGAGGCAGCTGTTCCTCGTTGCCTCTGATTGACGGTCCTATGTATAGGGGTGTTTTGGTAATGGGAATTGTGGGTAGTTGTCTCCTGTTTAGTGTCTATGCACCTGATTAGGACTGTTAGTGTCGTTCGTTGTGTTTTGTATACGTGTTTTGTTTGTTTTTCCTTCTTTTCACAATTAAAGAAGATGAGTATACATTTTCCCGATGCACCTTGGTCCACTTATTACGACACCCGTTACAATTTCAACTATCAACTATGGCACAATATCACCTATCAAATCAACTATCGCACAATGTCAATTATCGCACAAAATCAACTATCAAATCAACTATTGAACAATATCAACAATTCCACAACATCAACAATCAACAATTGCACAATATCAACTATCAACTATTGCTCAATATCAACTATCAACAATTGCACAATATCAACTATCAAACAATATCAACTATCAACTATTGCACAATATCAACTATCAACTATCGCACAATATCAACTATCGCACAATATCAACTATCAACTATTGCACAAAATCACCTATCAACTATTGCACAATATCAACTATCAACTATTGCACAATATCAACTATTGCACAATATCAACTATCAACTATCGCACAATATCAATTATCATCGATTGCATAATATCAACTATCAACTATTGCACAATATCACTATCACAATATCAACTTTCGCACAATAGCAACTATCAAGTCAACTATCGCACAATATCCACTATCGCACAATATCATCTATCGCACAATATCAACTATCGCTTAATATCAACTATCAAATCAACAATCGCACAATATCATCTATCAAATCAACTATTGCACAATATCACCTATTGCACAATATCATCTATTGCACAATATCAACTATCAACTATTGCACAATATCAACTATCAACTATTGCACAATATCAACTATTGCACAATATCAACTATCAACTATTGCACAATATCAACTATCAACTATTGCACAATATCAACTATCGCACAACATCAACTATCAACTATCGCACAATATCAACTATCAACTATTGCACAATATCAACTATAGCACAATATCAACTATTGCACAATATCAACTATCAACTATCGCACAATATCAACTATCAACTATATCAACTATCAACTATTGCACAATATCAACTATCGCACAATATCAACTATAACACAATATCAACTATCGCACAATATCAACTATTGAACAATATCAACTATCAACTATCCCACAATTTCAACTATCAAATATTACACAATATCAACTATTGCACAATATCAACTATCAACTATCAACTATTGCACAATGTCAACTATCACACAATATCAACAATCAAATCGTCAATCGCACAATGTCAATTATCGCACAGTATCAACTATCAAATCAACTATTGAACAATATCAACTATTCCACAATATCAACAATCAACTATTCCACAATATCAACTCGCAACTATCAACTATTGCACAATATCACCTATTGCACAATATAATCTAGTGCACAATATCAACTATCAACTATTGCACAATATCACCTATTGCACAATATCATCTAGTGCACAATATCAACCATCAACTATAGCACAATATCATACTATCAACTATTGCACAATATCAACTATCAACTATTGCACAATATCAACTATCAACTATAGCACAATATCAACTATCAACTATTGCACAATATCAACTATCAACTATTGCACAATATCAACTATCAACTATATGCACAATATCAACTATCAACTATTGCACAATATCAACTATTGCACAATATCAACTATTGCACAATATCAACTATTGCACAATATCAACTATCAACTATTGCACAATATCAACTATCAACTATTGCACAATATCATCTAGTGCACAATATCAACTATCAACTATTGCACAATATCAACTATCGCACAATATCAACTATCAACTATAGCACAATATCAACTATTGCACAATATCAACTATCAACTATCGCACAATATCAACTATCAACTATAACACAATATCAACTATCAACTATTGCACAATATTAACTATTGCACAATATCAACTATCAACTATTGCACAATATTAACTATTGCACAATATCAACTATCAACTATTGCACAATATTAACTATTGCACAATATCAACTATCGCACAATATCAACTATCAACTATCGCACAATATCAACTATCAACTATTGCACAATATCAACTATTGCACAATATCAACTATCAAATATTACACAATATCAACTATCAACTATCGCACAATATCAACTATCAACTATCGCACAATGTCAACTATCGCACAATATCAACTATCAAATCGTCTATCGCACAATGTCAATTATCGCACAGTATCAACTATCAAATCAACTATTGAACAATATCAACTATTCCACAATATCAACAATCAACAATTGCACAATATCAACTCGCAACTATCAACTATTGCACAATATCACCTAATGCACAATATCATCTAGTGCACAATATCAACTATCAACTATAGCACAATATCACCTAATGTACAATATCATCTAGTGCACAATATCAACTATCAACTATAACACAATATCAGCTATCCCACAATATCAACTATTGCACAATATCAACTATCAACTATCCCACAATATCAAATTTTGCACAATATCAACTATCAACTATTGCACAATATCAACTATCAACTATCGCACTATAGCAACTATTGCACAATATCAACTATCAACTATTGCACAATATCAACTATCAACTATTGCACAATATCAACTATCCTGCACAATTTCAAGTATCAACTATTACACAATATCAACTATAACACAATATCAACTATCAACTATTGCACAACATCAACTATCAACTATTACACAATATCAACTATTGCACAACATCAACTATCAACTATTGCACAACATCAACTATCAACTATTGCACAATATCAACCATCAACTATCAACTATTACAGAATATCAACTATCAACTATCCCACAATTTCAACTATCAAATATTACACAATATCAACTATTGCACAATATCAACTATCAACTATCAACTATTGCACAATTTCAACTATCAACTATTGCACAATATCAACTATCAACTATTGCACAATATCAACTATCAACTATAGCACAATATCAACTATCAACTATTGCACAATATCAACTATTGCACAATATCAACTATCAACTATAGCACAATATCAACTATTGCACAATATCAACTATCAACTATTGCACAATATCAACTATCAACTATTGCACAATATCAACTATCAACTATTGCACAATGTCAACTATCGCACAATATCAACTATCAAATCGTCTATCGCACAATGTCAATTATCGCACAGTATCAACTATCAAACCAACTATTGAACAATATCAACTATTCCACAATATCAACAATCAACTATTCCACAATATCAACTCGCAACTATCAACTATTGCACAATATCACCTATTGCACAATATCATCTAGTGCACAATATCAACTATCAACTATTGCACAATATCACCTATTGCACAATATCAACTATCAACTATTGCACAATATCAACTATCAACTATAGCACAATATCAACTATTGCACAATATCAACCATCAACTATTGCACAATATCAACTATCAACTATTGCACAATATCAACTATCAACTATAGCACAATATCAACTATTGCACAATATCAACCATCAACTATTGCACAATATCAACTATTGCACAATATCAACTATCAACTATTGCACAATATCAACTATCGCACAATATCAACCATCAACTATTGCACAATATCAACTATCAACTATAGCACAATATCAACTATCAACTATAGCACAATATCAACTATCAACTATTGCACAATATCAACTATAGCACAATATCAACTATCAACTATTGCACAATATCAACCATCAACTATTGCACAATATCAACTATCGCACAATATCAACCATCAACTATTGCACAATATCAACTACTGCACAATATCAACTATCAACTATTGCACAATATCAACTATCAACTATTGCACAATATCAACTATCAACTATTGCACAATATCAACTATCAACTATTGCACAATATCAACTATCAACTATAACACAATATCAACTATCAACTATTGCACAATATCAACTATTGCACAATATCAACTATCAACTATTGCACAATATCAACTATCAACTATAGCACAATATCAACTATTGCACAATATCAACTATCAACTATAGCACAATATCAACTATTGCACAATATCAATATCAAGTATAGCACAATATCAACTATTGCACAATATCAACTATCCCACAATATCAACCATTGCACAATATCAACTATCAACTATAGCACAATATCAACTATCAACTATCCCACAATATCAACTATAGCACAATATCAACTATTGCACAATATCAACTATTGCACAATATCAACTATTGCACAATATCAACTATCAACTATTGCACAATATCAACTATCAACTATTGCACAATATCAACTATCCCACAATATCAACTATAGCACAATATCAACTATTGCACAATATCAACTATTGCACAATATCAACTATTGCACAATATCAACTATCAACTATTGCACAATATCAACTATCAACTATAGCACAATATCAACTATCAACTATTGCACAATATCAACTATTGCACAATATCAACTATCAACTATAGCACAATATCAACTATTGCACAATATCAACTATCAACTATTGCACAATATCAACTATCAACTATTGCACAATATCAACTATCAACTATTGCACAATGTCAACTATCGCACAATATCAACTATCAAATCGTCTATCGCACAATGTCAATTATCGCACAGTATCAACTATCAAACCAACTATTGAACAATATCAACTATTCCACAATATCAACAATCAACTATTCCACAATATCAACTCGCAACTATCAACTATTGCACAATATCACCTATTGCACAATATCATCTAGTGCACAATATCAACTATCAACTATTGCACAATATCACCTATTGCACAATATCAACTATCAACTATTGCACAATATCAACTATCAACTATAGCACAATATCAACTATTGCACAATATCAACCATCAACTATTGCACAATATCAACTATTGCACAATATCAACTATCAACTATTGCACAATATCAACTATTGCACAATATCAACCATCAACTATTGCACAATATCAACTATCAACTATAGCACAATATCAACTATTGCACAATATCAACCATCAACTATTGCACAATATCAACTATCAACTATCGCACAATATCAACCATCAACTATTGCACAATATCAACTATCGCACAATATCAACCATCAACTATTGCACAATATCAACTATCGCACAATATCAACTATCAACTATTGCACAACATCAACTATCAACTATTGCACAATATCAACTATCAACTATTGCACAATATCAACTATCAACTATTGCACAATATCAACTATCAACTATAACACAATATCAACTATCAACTATTGCACAATATCAACTATTGCACAATATCAACTATCAACTATAACACAATATCAACTATCAACTATAACACAATATCAACTATCAACTATTGCACAATATCAACTATTGCACAATATCAACTATCAACTATTGCACAATATCAACTATCAACTATAGCACAATATCAACTATTGCACAATATCAACTATCAACTATAGCACAATATCAACTATTGCACAATATCAATATCAAGTATAGCACAGTATCAACTATTGCACAATATCAACTATCCCACAATATCAACCATTGCACAATATCAACTATCAACTATAGCACAATATCAACTATCAACTATCCCACAATATCAACTATAGCACAATATCAACTATTGCACAATATCAACTATTGCACAATATCAACTATTGCACAATATCAACTATCAACTATTGCACAATATCAACTATCAACTATTGCACAATATCAACTATCAACTATCCCACAATATCAACTATAGCACAATATCAACTATTGCACAATATCAACTATTGCACAATATCAACTATTGCACAATATCAACTATCAACTATTGCACAATATCAACTATCAACTATTGCACAATATCAACTATCCCACAATATCAACTATAGCACAATATCAACTATTGCACAATATCAACTATTGCACAATATCAACTATTGCACAATATCAACTATCAACTATTGCACAATATCAACTATCAACTATAGCACAATATCAACTATCAACTATTGCACAATATCAACTATTGCACAATATCAACTATCAACTATAGCACAATATCAACTATTGCACAATATCAACTATCAACTATTGCACAATATCAACTATCAACTATTGCACAATATCAACTATCAACTATTGCACAATGTCAACTATCGCACAATATCAACTATCAAATCGTCTATCGCACAATGTCAATTATCGCACAGTATCAACTATCAAACCAACTATTGAACAATATCAACTATTCCACAATATCAACAATCAACTATTCCACAATATCAACTCGCAACTATCAACTATTGCACAATATCACCTATTGCACAATATCATCTAGTGCACAATATCAACTATCAACTATTGCACAATATCACCTATTGCACAATATCAACTATCAACTATTGCACAATATCAACTATCAACTATAGCACAATATCAACTATTGCACAATATCAACCATCAACTATTGCACAATATCAACTATTGCACAATATCAACTATCAACTATTGCACAATATCAACTATTGCACAATATCAACCATCAACTATTGCACAATATCAACTATCAACTATAGCACAATATCAACTATTGCACAATATCAACCATCAACTATTGCACAATATCAACTATCAACTATCGCACAATATCAACCATCAACTATTGCACAATATCAACTATCGCACAATATCAACCATCAACTATTGCACAATATCAACTATCGCACAATATCAACTATCAACTATTGCACAACATCAACTATCAACTATTGCACAATATCAACTATCAACTATTGCACAATATCAACTATCAACTATTGCACAATATCAACTATCAACTATAACACAATATCAACTATCAACTATTGCACAATATCAACTATTGCACAATATCAACTATCAACTATAGCACAATATCAACTATCAACTATAACACAATATCAACTATCAACTATTGCACAATATCAACTATTGCACAATATCAACTATCAACTATTGCACAATATCAACTATCAACTATAGCACAATATCAACTATTGCACAATATCAACTATCAACTATAGCACAATATCAACTATTGCACAATATCAATATCAAGTATAGCACAGTATCAACTATTGCACAATATCAACTATCCCACAATATCAACCATTGCACAATATCAACTATCAACTATAGCACAATATCAACTATCAACTATCCCACAATATCAACTATAGCACAATATCAACTATTGCACAATATCAACTATTGCACAATATCAACTATTGCACAATATCAACTATCAACTATTGCACAATATCAACTATCAACTATTGCACAATATCAACTATCGCACAATATTACCTATCGCACAATATCAACTATCAACTATTGAACAATATCAACTATTGCACAATATCAACTATTGCGCAATATTACCTATCAACTATTGCACAATATCAACTATTGCACAATTTAAACTATCAACTATTACACAATATCAACTATCAACTATTGCACAATATCAAAAATTGACTATTGCACAATATCAACTATCAACTATTGCACAAAATCACCTATCAACTATTGCACAATATCAACTATTGCACAATATCAACTAGCAACTATAACACAATATCAATTATCATCGATTGCATAATATCAACTATCAACAATTGCACAATATCACTATCACAATATCAACTATCACAATATCAACTTTCGCACAATAGCAACTATCAAGTCAACTATCGCACAATATCCACTATCGCACAATTTCATCTATCGCACAATATCAACTATCGCTTAATATCAACTATCAAATCAACAATCGCACAATATCATCTATCAAATCAACTATTGCACAATATGACCTATTGCACAATATCATCTATTGCACAATATCAACTATCAACTATCGCACAACATCAACTATCAACTATTGCACAATATCAACTATCAACTATTGCACAATATCAACTATCATCTATTGCACAATATCAACTATCAACTATCGCACAACATCAACTATCAACTATCGCACAACATCAACTATCAACTATTGCACAATATCAACTATCATCTATTGCACAATATCAACTATCAACTATCGCACAACATCAACTATCAACTATCGCACAACATCAACTATCAACTATTGCACAATATCAACTATCAACTATTGCACAATATCAACTATCGCACAATATCACCTATCAACTATTGCACAATATCAACAATTGCACAATATCAACTATCAACTATCGCACAATATCAACTATCAACTATCGCACAATATCAACTATCAACTATTGCACAATATCAACTATTGCACAATATCAACTATCAACTATCGCACAATATCAACTATCAACTATCGCACAATATCAACTATCAACTATTGCACAATATCAACTATTGCACAATATCAACTATCAACTATAACAAAATATCAACTATCAACTATTGCACAATATCAACTATCAACTATTGCACAATATCAACTATCAACTATAACACAATATCAACTATCAACGATTGCACAAGAGCAACTATAAACTATAGCACAATATCAACTATCAACTATAGCACAATATCAACTATCAACTATAGCACAATATCAACTATCGCACAATATCAACTATCGCACAATATCAACTATCAACTATTGCACAATATCAACAATAGCACAATATCAACTATTGCACAATATCAACTATCAACTATTGCACAATATCAACTATTGCACAATTTCAACTATCAAATATTACACAATATCAACTATCAACTATCGCGCAATATCAACTATCAACTATCGCACAATGTCAACTATCGCACAATATCAACTATCAAATCGTCTATCGCACAATGTCAATTATCATACAGTATCAACTATCAAATCAACTATTGAACAATATCGACTATTCCACAATATCAACAATCAACAATTGCACAATATCAACTATCAACTATAACACAATATCAACTATCAACTATTGCACAATATCAACTATTGCACAATATCAACTATCAACTATAACACAATATCAACTATCAACTATTGCACAATATCAACTATCAACTATTGCACAATATCAACTATCAACTATTGCACAATATCAACTATTGCACAATATCAACTATCAACTATTGCACAATATCAACTATCAACTATTGCACAATATCAACTATCAACTATTGCACAATATCAACTATCAACTATTGCACAATATCAACTATCAACTATAGCACAATATCAACTATCAACTATAGCACAATATCAACTATCAACTATTGCACAATATCAACTATCCCACAATGTCAACTATTGCACAATATCAACTATCAACTATCCCACAATATCAAATTTTGCACAATATCAACTATCAACTATTGCACAATATCAACTATCAACTATCGCACAATATCAACTATTGCACAATATCAACTATCAACTATTGCACAATATCAACTATCAACTATTGCACAATATTACCTATCAACTATTGCACAATATCACACTATCAACTATTGCACAATATCAACTATTGCACAATTTCAACTATCAACTATTACACAATATCAACTATTGCACAATATCAACTATTGCACAACATCAACTATCAACTATTGCACAACATCAACTATCAACTATTGCACAAAATCAACTATCAACTATTGCACAACATCAACTATCAACTATTGCACAATATTACCTATCAACTATTGCACAATATCAACTATTGCACAATATCAACTATCCCACAATATCAACTATTGCACAATATCAACTATCAACTATTGCACAATATCAACTATCAACTATTTCACAATATCAACTATTGCACAATTTCAAGTATCAACTATTACACAATATCAACTATAACACAATATCAACTATCAACTATTGCACAACATCAACTATCAACTATTACACAATATCAACTATTGCACAACATCAACTATCAACTATTGCACAACATCAACTATCAACTATTGCACAATATCAACCATCAACTATCAACTATTACACAATATCAACTATCAACTATCCCACAATTTCAACTATCAAATATTACACAATATCAACTATTGCACAATATCAACTATCAACTATCAACTATTGCACAATTTCAACTATCAACTATTGCACAATATCAACTATCAACTATTGCACAATATCAACTATCAACTATAGCACAATATCAACTATCAACTATTGCACAATATCAACTATTGCACAATATCAACTATCAACTATAGCACAATATCAACTATTGCACAATATCAACTATCAACTATTGCACAATATCAACTATCAACTATTGCACAATATCAACTATCAACTATTGCACAATGTCAACTATCGCACAATATCAACTATCAAATCGTCTATCGCACAATGTCAATTATCGCACAGTATCAACTATCAAACCAACTATTGAACAATATCAACTATTCCACAATATCAACAATCAACTATTCCACAATATCAACTCGCAACTATCAACTATTGCACAATATCAACTATCAACTATTAGCACAATATCAACTATCAACTATAGCACAATATCAACTATCAACTATTGCACAATATCAACTATCACGCACAATATCCACACATATCAACTATAGCACAATATCAACTATCAACTATAGCACAATATCAACTATCAACTATAGCACAATATCAACTATCAACTATAGCACAATATCAACTATAGCACAATATCAACCATCAACTATTGCACAATATCAACTATCGTACAATATCAACCATCAACAATTGCACAATATCAACTATTGCACAATATCAACTATCAACTATAGCACAATATCAACTATCAACTATTGCACAATATCAACTATCAACTATTGCACAATATCAACTATCAACTATTGCACAAAATCAACTATCAACTATTGCACAATATCAACTATCAACTATAACACAATATCAACTATCAACTATTGCACAATATCAACTATTGCACAATATCAACTATCAACTATTGCACAATATCAACTATCAACTATAGCACAATATCAACTATTGCACAATATCAACTATCAACTATAGCACAATATCAACTATTGCACAATATCAACTATCAACTATTGCACAATATCAACTATTGCACAATATCAACTATCCCACAATATCAACTATTGCACAATATCAACTATCAACTATAGCACAATATCAACTATCAACTATCCCACAATATCAACTATAGCACAATATCAACTATTGCACAATATCAACTATTGCACAATATCAACTATTGCACAATATCAACTATCAACTATTGCACAATATCAACTATCAACTATTGCACAATATCAACTATCGCACAATATCAACTATCGCACAATATCAACTATCAACTATTGCACAATATCAACTATTGCACAATATCAACTATTGCGCAATATTACCTATCAACTATTGCACAATATCAACTATTGCACAATTTAAACTATCAACTATTACACAATATCAACTATCAACTATTGCACAATATCAAAAATTGACTATTGCACAATATCAACTATCAACTATTGCACAAAATCACCTATCAACTATTGCACAATATCAACTATTGCACAATATCAACTATCACTATAACACAATATCAATTATCATCGATTGCATAATATCAACTATCAACTATTGCACAATATCACTATCACAATATCAACTATCACAAAATCAACTTTCGCACAATAGCAACTATCAAGTCAACTATCGCACAATATCCACTATCGCACAATATCATCTATCGCACAATATCAACTATCGCTTAATATCAACTATCAAATCAACAATTGCACAATATCATCTATCAAATCAACCATTGCACAATATCACCTATTGCACAATATCATCTATTGCACAATATCAACTATCAACTATCGCACAACATCAACTATCAACTATCGCACAACATCAACTATCAACTATTGCACAATATCAACTATCATCTATTGCACAATATCAACTATCCACTATCGCACAACATCAACTATCAACTATCGCACAACATCAACTATCAACTATTGCACAATATCAACTATCAACTATTGCACAATATCAACTATCGCACAATATCACCTATCAACTATTGCACAATATCAACAATTGCACAATATCAACTATCAACTATCGCACAATATCAACTATCAACTATTGCACAATATCAACTATCCCACAATATCAACTATTACACAATATCAATATCAACTATAGCACAATATACACTATTGCACAATATCAACTATCCCACAATATCAACTATTGCACAATATCAACTATCAACTATTGCACAATATCAACTATCAACTATTGCACAATATCAACTATCAACTATTGCACAATATCAACTATCAACTATTGCACAATATCAACTATCAACTATCGCACAATATCAACTATCAACTATTGCACAATATCAACTATCGCACAATATTACCTATCAACTATTGCACAATATCAACTATTGCACAATTTAAACTATCAACTATTACACAATATAAACTATCAACTATTGCACAATATCAAAAATTGACTATTGCACAATATCAACTATCAACTATTGCACAAAATCACCTATCAACTATTGCACAATATCAACTATCAACTATTGCACAATATCAATTATCATCGATTGCACAATATCAACTATCAACTATTGCACAATATCACTATCACAATATCAACTTTCGCACAATAGCAACTATCAAGTCAACTATAGCACAATATCCACTATCGCACAATATCATCTATCGCACAATATCAACTATCGCTTAAGATCAACTATCAAATCAACAATTGCACAATATCATCTATCAAATCAACCATTGCACAATATCACCTATTGCACAATATCATCTATTGCACAATATCAACTATCAACTATCGCACAACATCAACTATCAACTATCGCACAACATCAACTATCAACTATTGCACAATATCAACTATCATCTATTGCACAATATCAACTATCAACTATCGCACAACATCAACTATCAACTATCGCACAACATCAACTATCAACTATTGCACAATATCAACTATCAACTATTGCACAATATCAACTATCGCACAATATCACCTATCAACTATTGCACAATATCAACAATTGCACAATATCAACTATCAACTATCGCACAATATCAACTATCAACTATTGCACAATATCAACTATCAACTATAGCACAATATCAACTATTGCACAATATCAACTATCAACTATTGCACAATATCAACTATCCCACAATATCAACTATTACACAATATCAATATCAACTATAGCACAATATACACTATTGCACAATATCAACTATCCCACAATATCAACTATTGCACAATATCAACTATCAACTATAGCACAATATCAACTATCAACTATCCCACAATATCAACTATAGCACAATATCAACTATTGCACAATATCAACTATTGCACAATATCAACTATCAACTACTGCACAATATCAACTATCAACTATTGCACAATATCAACTATCAACTATTGCACAATATCAACTATCAACTATTGCACAATATCAACTATCAACTATCGCACAATATCAACTATCAACTATTGCACAATATCAACTATCGCACAATATTACCTATCAACTATTGCACAATATCAACTATTGCACAATTTAAACTATCAACTATTACACAATATAAACTATCAACTATTGCACAATATCAAAAATTGACTATTGCACAATATCAACTATCAACTATTGCACAAAATCACCTATCAACTATTGCACAATATCAACTATCAACTATTGCACAATATCAATTATCATCGATTGCACAATATCAACTATCAACTATTGCACAATATTACTATCACAATATCAACTTTCGCACAATAGCAACTATCAAGTCAACTATAGCACAATATCCACAAATCGCACAATATCATCTATCGCACAATATCAACTATCGCTTAAGATCAACTATCAAATCAACAATCGCACAATATCATCTATCAAATCAACTATTGCACAATATCACCTATTGCACAATATCATCTATTGCACAATATCAACTATCAACTATCGCACAATATCAACTATCAACTATTGCACAATATCAACTATCAACTATTGCACAATATCAACTATCAACTATCGCACAATATCAACTATCAACTATTGCACAATATCAACAATTGCACAATATCAACTATCAAATATCGCACAATATCAACTATCAACTATCGCACAATATCAACTATCAACTATTGCACAATATCAACTATTGCCCAATATCAACTATCAACTATTGCACAATATCAACTATCGCACAATATCAACTATCAACTATTGCACAATATCAACAATAGCACAATATCAACTATTGCACAATATCAAGTATCAACTATTGCACAATATCAACTATCAACTATTGCACAATATTGACTATCAACTATAGCACAATATCAACTATTGCACAATATCAACTATCAACTATAGCACAATATCAACTATTGCACAATATCAACTATCAACTATTGCACAATATCAACTATTGCACAATATCAACTATCCCACAATATCAACTATTGCACAATATCAATATCAAATATAGCACAATATCAACTATTGCACAATATCAACTATCCCACAATATCAACTATTGCACAATATCAACTATCAACTATAGCTCAATATCAACTATCAACTATCCCACAATATCAACTATAGCACAATATCAACTATTGCACAATATCAACTATTGCACAATATCAACTATTGCACAATATCAACTATCAACTATTGCACAATATCAACTATCAACTATTGCACAATATCAACTATCGCACAATATCAACTATCGCACAATATCAACTATCAACTATTGCACAATATCAACTATTGCACAATATCAACTATTGCGCAATATTACCTATCAACTATTGCACAATATCAACTATTGCACAATTTAAACTATCAACTATTACACAATATCAACTATCAACTATTGCACAATATCAAAAATTGACTATTGCACAATATCAACTATCAACTATTGCACAAAATCACCTATCAACTATTGCACAATATCAACTATCAACTATAACACAATATCAATTATCATCGATTGCATAATATCAACTATCAACTATTGCACAATATCACTATCACAATATCAACTATCACAAAATCAACTTTCGCACAAAAGCAACTATCAAGTCAACTATCGCACAATATCCACTATCGCACAATATCATCTATCGCACAATATCAACTATCGCTTAATATCAACTATCAAATCAACAATTGCACAATATCATCTATCAAATCAACTATTGCACAATATCATCTATTGCACAATATCAACTATCAACTATCGCACAACATCAACTATCAACTATCGCACAACATCAACTATCAACTATTGCACAATATCAACTATCATCTATTGCACAATATCAACTATCAACTATCGCACAACATCAACTATCAACTATCGCACAACATCAACTATCAACTATTGCACAATATCAACTATCAACTATTGCACAATATCAACTATCGCACAATATCACCTATCAACTATTGCACAATATCAACAATTGCACAATATCAACTATCAACTATCGCACAATATCAACTATCAACTATTGCACAATATCAACTATCAACTATAGCACAATATCAACTATTGCACAATATCAACTATCAACTATTGCACAATATCAACTATCCCACAATATCAACTATTGCAAAATATCAATATCAACTATAGCACAATATACACTATTGCACAATATCAACTATCCCACAATATCAACTATTGCACAATATCAACTATCAACTATAGCACAATATCAACTATCAACTATCCCACAATATCAACTATAGCACAATATCAACTATTGCACAATATCAACTATTGCACAATATCAACTATCAACTATTGCACAATATCAACTATCAACTATTGCACAATATCAACTATCAACTATTGCACAATATCAACTATCAACTATTGCACAATATCAACTATCAACTATCGCACAATATCAACTATCAACTATTGCACAATATCAACTATCGCACAATATTACCTATCAACTATTGCACAATATCAACTATTGCACAATTTAAACTATCAACTATTACACAATATCAACTATCAACTATTGCACAATATCAAAAATTGACTATTGCACAATATCAACTATCAACTATTGCACAAAATCACCTATCAACTATTGCACAATATCAACTATCATCTATTGCACAATATCAATTATCATCGATTGCACAATATCAACTATCAACTATTGCACAATATCACTATCACAATATCAACTTTCGCACAATAGCAACTATCAAGTCAACTATCGCACAATATCCACTATCGCACAATATCATCTATCGCACAATATCAACTATCGCTTAAGATCAACTATCAAATCAACAATCGCACAATATCATCTATCAAATCAACTATTGCACAATATCACCTATTGCACAATATCATCTATTGCACAATATCAACTATCAACTATCGCACAATATCAACTATCAACTATTGCACAATATCAACTATCAACTATTGCACAATATCAACTATCAACTATCGCACAATATCAACTATCAACTATTGCACAATATCAACAATTGCACAATATCAACTATCAACTATCGCACAATATCAACTATCAACTATCACACAATATCAACTATCAACTATTGCACAATATCAACTATTGCACAATATCAACTATCAACTATTGCACAATATCAACTATCGCACAATATCAACTATCAACTATTGCACAATATCAACAATAGCACAATATCAACTATTGCACAATATCAAGTATCAACTATTGCACAATATCAACTATCAACTATAGCACAATATCAACTATTGCACAATATCAACTATCAACTATTGCACAATATCAACTATTGCACAATATCAACTATCCCACAATATCAACTATTGCACAATATCAATATCAAATATAGCACAATATCAACTATTGCACAATATCAACTATCCCACAATATCAACTATTGCACAATATCAACTATCAACTATAGCACAATATCAACTATCAACTATCCCACAATATCAACTATAGCACAATATCAACTATTGCACAATATCAACTATTGCACAATATCAACTATTGCACAATATCAACTATCAACTATTGCACAATATCAACTATCAACTATTGCACAATATCAACTATCGCACAATATCAACTATCGCACAATATCAACTATCAACTATTGCACAATATCAACTATTGCACAATATCAACTATTGCGCAATATTACCTATCAACTATTGCACAATATCAACTATTGCACAATTTAAACTATCAACTATTACACAATATCAACTATCAACTATTGCACAATATCAAAAATTGACTATTGCACAATATCAACTATCAACTATTGCACAAAATCACCTATCAACTATTGCACAATATCAACTATTGCACAATATCAACTATCAACTATAACACAATATCAATTATCATCGATTGCATAATATCAACTATCAACTATTGCACAATATCACTATCACAATATCAACTATCACAAAATCAACTTTCGCACAAAAGCAACTATCAAGTCAACTATCGCACAATATCCACTATCGCACAATATCATCTATCGCACAATATCAACTATCGCTTAATATCAACTATCAAATCAACAATTGCACAATATCATCTATCAAATCAACCATTGCACAATATCATCTATTGCACAATATCAACTATCAACTATCGCACAACATCAACTATCAACTATCGCACAACATCAACTATCAACTATTACACAATATCAACTATCATCTATTGCACAATATCAACTATCAACTATCGCACAACATCAACTATCAACTATCGCACAACATCAACTATCAACTATTGCACAATATCAACAATAGCACAATATCAATTATTGCACAATATCAAGTATCAACTATTGCACAATATCAACTATCAACTTTAACACAATATCAACTATCAACTATAACACAATATCAACTATCAACTATAACACAATATCAACTATCAACTATTGCACAATATCAACTATCATCTATAGCACAATATCAACTATCAACTATTGCACAATATAAACTATCAACTATTGCACAATATCAACAATATCACAATATCAACTATTGCACAATATCAACTATCAACTATAACACAATATCAACTATCAACTATAACACAATATCAAGTATCAACTATTGCACAATATCAACTATCAACTATAACACAATATCAACTATCAACTATTGCACAATTTCAACTATCAAATATTACACAATATTAACTATCAACTATCGCGCAATATCAACTATCAACTATCGCACAATGTCAACTATCGCACAATATCAACTATCAAATCGTCTATCGCACAATGTCAATTATCGCACAGTATCAACTATCAAATCAACTATTGAACAATATCAACTATTCCACAATATCAACAATCAACAATTGCACAATATCAACTCGCAACTATCAACTATTGCACAATATCACCTAATGCACAATATCATCTAGTGCACAATATCAACTATCAACTATAGCACAATATCACCTAATGCACAATATCATCTAGTGCACAATATCAACTATCAACTATAACACAATATCAGCTATCCCACAATATCAACTATTGCACAATATCAACTATCAACTATCCCACAATATCAAATTTTGCACAATATCAACTATCAACTATTGCACAATATTAACTATCAACTATCGCACTATATCAACTATTGCACAATATCAACTATCAACTATTGCACAATATCAACTATCAACTATTGCACAATATCAACTATCAACTATTGCACAATATCAACTATTGCACAATTTCAAGTATCAACTATTACACAATATCAACTATAACACAATATCAACTATCAACTATTGCACAACATCAACTATCAACTATTACACAATATCAACTATTGCACAACATCAACTATCAACTATTGCACAACATCAACTATCAACTATTGCACAATATCAACCATCAACTATCAACTATTACACAATATCAACTATCAACTATCCCACAATTTCAACTATCAAATATTACACAATATCAACTATTGCACAATATCAACTATCAACTATCAACTGTTGCACAATTTCAACTATCAACTATTGCACAATATCAACTATCAACTACTGCACAATATCAACTATCAACTATAGCACAATATCAACTATCAACTATTGCACAATATCAACTATTGCACAATATCAACTATCAACTATAGCACAATATCAACTATTGCACAATATCAACTATCAACTATTGCACAATATCAACTATCAACTATTGCACAATATCAACTATCAACTATTGCACAATGTCAACTATCGCACAATATCAACTATCAAATCGTCTATCGCACAATGTCAATTATCGCACAGTATCAACTATCAAACCAACTATTGAACAATATCAACTATTCCACAATATCAACAATCAACTATTCCACAATATCAACTCGCAACTATCAACTATTGCACAATATCACCTATTGCACAATATCATCTAGTGCACAATATCAACTATCAACTATTGCACAATATCACCTATTGCACAATATCAACTATCAACTATTGCACAATATCAACTATCAACTATAGCACAATATCAACTATTGCACAATATCAACCATCAACTATTGCACAATATCAACTATCAACTATAGCACAATATCAACTATCAACTATAGCACAATATCAACTATCAACTATTGCACAATATCAACTATCGCACAATATCAACCATCAACTATTGCACAATATCAACTATCGCACAATATCAACCATCAACTATTGCACAATATCAACTATCGCACAATATCAACCATCAACTATTGCACAATATCAACTATTGCACAATATCAACTATCAACTATAGCACAATATCAACTATCAACTATTGCACAATATCAACTATCAACTATTGCACAATATCAACTATCAACTATTGCACAATATCAACTATCAACTATTGAACAATATCAACTATCAACTATAACACAATATCAACTATCAACTATTGCACAATATCAACTATTGCACAATATCAACTATCAACTATTGCACAATATCAACTATCAACTATAGCACAATATCAACTATTGCACAATATCAACTATCAACTATAGCACAATATCAACTATTGCACAATATCAACTATCAACTATTGCACAATATCAACTATTGCACAATATCAACTATCCCACAATATCAACTATTGCACAATATCAACTATCAACTATAGCACAATATCAACTATCAACTATCCCACAATATCAACTATAGCACAATATCAACTATTGCACAATATCAATTATTGCACAATATCAACTATTGCACAATATCAACTATCGCACAATATCAACTATCGCACAATATCAACTATCAACTATTGCACAATATCAACTATTGCACAATATCAACTATTGCGCAATATTACCTATCAACTATTGCACAATATCAACTATTGCACAATTTAAACTATCAACTGTTACACAATATCAACTATCAACTATTGCACAATATCAAAAATTGACTATTGCACAATATCAACTATCAACTATTGCACAAAATCACCTATCAACTATTGCACAATATCAACTATCGCACAATATCAACTATCGGTTAATATCAACTATCAAATCAACAATTGCACAATATCATCTATCAAATCAACTATTGCACAATATCACCTATTGCACAATATCATCTATTGCACAATATCAACTATCAACTATCGCACAACATCAACTATCAACTATCGCACAACATCAACTATCAACTATTGCACAATATCAACTATCATCTATTGCACAATATCAACTATCAACTATAGCACAACATCAACTATCAACTATCGCACAACATCAACTATCAACTATTGCACAATATCAACTATCAACTATTGCACAATATCAACTATCGCACAATATCACCTATCAACTATTGCACAATATCAACAATTGCACAATATCAACTATCAACTATCGCACAATATCAACTATCAACTATCGCACAATATCAACTATCAACTATTGCACAATATCAACTATTGCACAATATCAACTATCAACTATCGCACAATATCAACTATCAACTATCGCACAATATCAACTATCAACTATTGCACAATATCAACTATTGCACAATATCAACTATCAACTATAACACAATATCAACTATCAACTATTGCACAATATCAACTATCAACTATTGCACAATATCAACTATCAACTATAACACAATATCAACTATCAACTATTGCACAATATCAACTATTGCACAATATCAACTATCAACTATTGCACAATATCAACTATCAACTATAGCACAATATCAACTATTGCACAATATCAACTATCAACTATAGCACAATATCAACTATTGCACAATATCAACTATCAACTATTGCACAATATCAACTATTGCACAATATCAACTATCAACTATTGCACAATATCAACTATCAACTATAGCACAATATCAACTATAACACAATATCAACTATCAACTATTGCACAATATCAACTATAAACTATAGCACAATATCAACTATCAACTATAGCACAATATCAACTATCGCACAATATCAACTATCGCACAATATCAACTATCAACTATTGCACAATATCAACAATAGCACAATATCAACTATTGCACAATATCAACTATCAACTATTGCACAATATCAACTATTGCACAATTTCAACTATCAAATATTACACAATATCAACTATCAACTATCGCGCAATATCAACTATCAACTATCGCACAATGTCAACTATCGCACAATATCAACTATCAAATCGTCTATCGCACAATGTCAATTATCGCGCAGTATCAACTATCAAATCAACTATTGAACAATATCAACTATTCCACAATATCAACAATCAGCAATTGCACAATATCAACTATCAACTATAACACAATATCAACTATCAACTATTGCACAATATCAACTATTGCACAATATCAACTATAACACAATATCAACTATCAACTATTGCACAATATCAACTATCAACTATTGCACAATATCAACTATCAACTATTGCACAATATCAACTATTGCACAATATCAACTATCAACTATTGCACAATATCAACTATCAACTATTGCACAATATCAACTATCAACTATAGCACAATATCAACTATCAACTATAGCATAATATCAACTATCAACTATTGCACAATATCAACTATCCCACAATGTCAACTATTGCACAATATCAACTATCAACTATCCCACAATATCAAATTTTGCACAATATCAACTATCAACTATTGCACAATATCAACTATCAACTATCGCACAATATCAACAATTGCACAATATCAACTATCAACTATAACACAATATCAACTATCAACTATTGCACAATTTCAACTATCAAATATTACACAATATTAACTATCAACTATCGCGCAATATCAACTATCAACTATCGCACAATGTCAACTATCGCACAATATCAACTATCAAATCGTCTATCGCACAATGTCAATTATCGCACAGTATCAACTATCAAATCAACTATTGAACAATATCAACTATTCCACAATATCAACAATCAACAATTGCACAATATCAACTCGCAACTATCAACTATTGCACAATATCACCTAATGCACAATATCATCTAGTGCACAATATCAACTATCAACTATAGCACAATATCACCTAATGCACAATATCATCTAGTGCACAATATCAACTATCAACTATAACACAATATCAGCTATCCCACAATATCAACTATTGCACAATATCAACTATCAACTATCCCACAATATCAAATTTTGCACAATATCAACTATCAACTATTGCACAATATCAACTATCAACTATCGCACTATATCAACTATTGCACAATATCAACTATCAACTATTGCACAATATCAACTATCAACTATTGCACAATATCAACTATCAACTATTGCACAATATCAACTATTGCACAATTTCAAGTATCAACTATTACACAATATCAACTATAACACAATATCAACTATCAACTATTGCACAACATCAACTATCAACTATTACACAATATCAACTATTGCACAACATCAACTATCAACTATTGCACAACATCAACTATCAACTATTGCACAATATCAACCATCAACTATCAACTATTACACAATATCAACTATCAACTATCCCACAATTTCAACTATCAAATATTACACAATATCAACTATTGCACAATATCAACTATCAACTATCAACTGTTGCACAATTTCAACTATCAACTATTGCACAATATCAACTATCAACTACTGCACAATATCAACTATCAACTATAGCACAATATCAACTATCAACTATAGCACAATATCAACTATTGCACAATATCAACTATCAACTATTGAACAATATCAACTATCAACTATTGCACAATATCAACTATCAACTATTGCACAATGTCAACTATCGCACAATATCAACTATCAAATCGTCTATCGCACAATGTCAATTATCGCACAGTATCAACTATCAAACCAACTATTGAACAATATCAACTATTCCACAATATCAACAATCAACTATTCCACAATATCAACTCGCAACTATCAACTATTGCACAATATCACCTATTGCACAATATCATCTAGTGCACAATATCAACTATCAACTATTGCACAATATCACCTATTGCACAATATCAACTATCAACTATTGCACAATATCAACTATCAACTATAGCACAATATCAACTATTGCACAATATCAACCATCAACTATTGCACAATATCAACTATCAACTATAGCACAATATCAACTATCAACTATAGCACAATATCAACTATCAACTATTGCACAATATCAACTATCGCACAATATCAACCATCAACTATTGCACAATATCAACTATCGCACAATATCAACCATCAACTATTGCACAATATCAACTATCGCACAATATCAACCATCAACTATTGCACAATATCAACTATTGCACAATATCAACTATCAACTATAGCACAATATCAACTATCAACTATTGCACAATATCAACTATCAACTATTGCACAATATCAACTATCAACTATTGCACAATATCAACTATCAACTATTGCACAATATCAACTATCAACTATAACACAATATCAACTATCAACTATTGCACAATATCAACTATTGCACAATATCAACTATCAACTATTGCACAATATCAACTATCAACTATAGCACAATATCAACTATTGCACAATATCAACTATCAACTATAGCACAATATCAACTATTGCACAATATCAACTATCAACTATTGCACAATATCAACTATTGCACAATATCAACTATCCCATAATATCAACTATTGCACAATATCAATATCAACTATAGCACAATATCAACTATTGCACAATATCAACTATCCCACAATATCAACTATTGCACAATATCAACTATCAACTATAGCACAATATCAACTATCAACTATCCCACAATATCAACTATAGCACAATATCAACTATTGCACAATATCAACTATTGCACAATATCAACTATTGCACAATATCAACTATCGCACAATATCAACTATCGCACAATATCAACTATCAACTATTGCACAATATCAACTATTGCACAATATCAACTATTGCGCAATATTACCTATCAACTATTGCACAATATCAACTATTGCACAATTTAAACTATCAACTGTTACACAATATCAACTATCAACTATTGCACAATATCAAAAATTGACTATTGCACAATATCAACTATCAACTATTGCACAAAATCACCTATCAACTATTGCACAATATCAACTATCGCACAATACCAACTATCGGTTAATATCAACTATCAAATCAACAATTGCACAATATCATCTATCAAATCAACTATTGCACAATATCACCTATTGCACAATATCATCTATTGCACAATATCAACTATCAACTATCGCACAACATCAACTATCAACTATCGCACAACATCAACTATCAACTATTGCACAATATCAACTATCATCTATTGCACAATATCAACTATCAACTATAGCACAACATCAACTATCAACTATCGCACAACATCAACTATCAACTATTGCACAATATCAACTATCAACTATTGCACAATATCAACTATCGCACAATATCACCTATCAACTATTGCACAATATCAACAATTGCACAATATCAACTATCAACTATCGCACAATATCAACTATCAACTATCGCACAATATCAACTATCAACTATTGCACAATATCAACTATTGCACAATATCAACTATCAACTATAACACAATATCTACTATCAACTATTGCACAATATCAACTATCAACTATTGCACAATATCAACTATCAACTATAACACAATATCAAATATCAACTATTGCACAATATCAACTATTGCACAATATCAACCATCAACTATTGCACAATATCAACTATCAACTATAGCACAATATCAACTATCAACTATAGCACAATATCAACTATCAACTATTGCACAATATCAACTATCGCACAATATCAACCATCAACTATTGCACAATATCAACTATCGCACAATATCAACCATCAACTATTGCACAATATCAACTATCGCACAATATCAACCATCAACTATTGCACAATATCAACTATTGCACAATATCAACTATCAACTATAGCACAATATCAACTATCAACTATTGCACAATATCAACTATCAACTATTGCACAATATCAACTATCAACTATTGCACAATATCAACTATCAACTATTGCACAATATCAACTATCAACTATAACACAATATCAACTATCAACTATTGCACAATATCAACTATTGCACAATATCAACTATCAACTATTGCACAATATCAACTATCAACTATAGCACAATATCAACTATTGCACAATATCAACTATCAACTATAGCACAATATCAACTATTGCACAATATCAACTATCAACTATTGCACAATATCAACTATTGCACAATATCAACTATCCCATAATATCAACTATTGCACAATATCAATATCAACTATAGCACAATATCAACTATTGCACAATATCAACTATCCCACAATATCAACTATTGCACAATATCAACTATCAACTATAGCACAATATCAACTATCAACTATCCCACAATATCAACTATAGCACAATATCAACTATTGCACAATATCAACTATTGCACAATATCAACTATTGCACAATATCAACTATCGCACAATATCAACTATCGCACAATATCAACTATCAACTATTGCACAATATCAACTATTGCACAATATCAACTATTGCGCAATATTACCTATCAACTATTGCACAATATCAACTATTGCACAATTTAAACTATCAACTGTTACACAATATCAACTATCAACTATTGCACAATATCAAAAATTGACTATTGCACAATATCAACTATCAACTATTGCACAAAATCACCTATCAACTATTGCACAATATCAACTATCGCACAATACCAACTATCGGTTAATATCAACTATCAAATCAACAATTGCACAATATCATCTATCAAATCAACTATTGCACAATATCACCTATTGCACAATATCATCTATTGCACAATATCAACTATCAACTATCGCACAACATCAACTATCAACTATCGCACAACATCAACTATCAACTATTGCACAATATCAACTATCATCTATTGCACAATATCAACTATCAACTATAGCACAACATCAACTATCAACTATCGCACAACATCAACTATCAAGTATTGCACAATATCAACTATCAACTATTGCACAATATCAACTATCGCACAATATCACCTATCAACTATTGCACAATATCAACAATTGCACAATATCAACTATCAACTATCGCACAATATCAACTATCAACTATCGCACAATATCAACTATCAACTATTGCACAATATCAACTATTGCACAATATCAACTATCAACTATCGCACAATATCAACTATCAACTATCGCACAATATCAACTATCAACTATTGCACAATATCAACTATTGCACAATATCAACTATCAACTATAACACAATATCTACTATCAACTATTGCACAATATCAACTATCAACTATTGCACAATATCAACTATCAACTATAACACAATATCAAATATCAACTATTGCACAATATCAACTATTGCACAATATCAACTATCAACTATTGCACAATATCAACTATCAACTATAGCACAATATCAACTATTGCACAATATCAACTATCAACTATAGCACAATATCAACTATTGCACAATATCAACTATCAACTATTGCACAATATCAACTATTGCACAATATCAACTATCAACTATTGCACAATATCAACTATCAACTATAGCACAATATCAACTATAACACATTATCAACTATCAACTATTGCACAATATCAACTATAAACTATAGCACAATATCAACTATCAACAGTAGCACAATATCAACTATCGCACAATATCAACTATCGCACAATATCAACTATGAACTATTGCACAATATCAACAATAGCACAATATCAACTATTGCACAATATCAACTATCAACTATTGCACAATATCAACTATTGCACAATTTCAACTATCAAATATTACACAATATCAACTATCAACTATCGCGCAATATCAACTATCAACTATCGCACAATGTCAACTATCGCACAATATCAACTATCAAATCGTCTATCGCACAATGTCAATTATCGCGCAGTATCAACTATCAAATCAACTATTGAACAATATCAACTATTCCACAATATCAACAATCAACAATTGCACAATATCAACTATCAACTATAACACAATATCAACTATCAACTATTGCACAATATCAACTATTGCACAATATCAACTATCAACTATAACACAATATCAACTATCAACTATTGCACAATATCAACTATCAACTATTGCACAATATCAACTATTGCACAATATCAACTATCAACTATTGCACAATATCAACTATCAACTATTGCACAATATCAACTATTGCACAATATCAACTATCAACTATTGCACAATATCAACTATCAACTATTGCACAATATCAACTATCAACTATAGCACAATATCAACTATCAACTATTGCACAATATCAACTATCCCACAATGTCAACTATTGCACAATATCAACTATCAACTATCACACAATATCAAATTTTGCACAATATCAACTATCAACTATTGCACAATATCAACTATCAACTATCGCACAATATCAACTATCAACTATCGCACAATATCAACTATCAACTATCGCACAATATCAACTATCAACTATTGCACAATATCAACTATTGCACAATATCAACTATCAACTATCGCACAATATCAACTATCAACTATCGCACAATATCAACTATCAACTATTGCACAATATCAACTATTGCACAATATCAACTATCAACTATAACACAATATCAACTATCAACTATTGCACAATATCAACTATCAACTATTGCACAATATCAACTATCAACTATAACACAATATCAACTATCAACTATAACACAATATCAACTATCAACTATTGCACAATATCAACTATCAACTATAACACAATATCAAATATCAACTATTGCACAATATCAACTATTGCACAATATCAACCATCAACTATTGCACAATATCAACTATCAACTATAGCACAATATCAACTATCAACTATAGCACAATATCAACTATCAACTATTGCACAATATCAACTATCGCACAATATCAACCATCAACTATTGCACAATATCAACTATCGCACAATATCAACCATCAACTATTGCACAATATCAACTATCGCACAATATCAACCATCAACTATTGCACAATATCAACTATTGCACAATATCAACTATCAACTATAGCACAATATCAACTATCAACTATTGCACAATATCAACTATCAACTATTGCACAATATCAACTATCAACTATTGCACAATATCAACTATCAACTATTGCACAATATCAACTATCAACTATAACACAATATCAACTATCAACTATTGCACAATATCAACTATTGCACAATATCAACTATCAACTATTGCACAATATCAACTATCAACTATAGCACAATATCAACTATTGCACAATATCAACTATCAACTATAGCACAATATCAACTATTGCACAATATCAACTATCAACTATTGCACAATATCAACTATTGCACAATATCAACTATCCCATAATATCAACTATTGCACAATATCAATATCAACTATAGCACAATATCAACTATTGCACAATATCAACTATCCCACAATATCAACTATTGCACAATATCAACTATCAACTATAGCACAATATCAACTATCAACTATCCCACAATATCAACTATAGCACAATATCAACTATTGCACAATATCAACTATTGCACAATATCAACTATTGCACAATATCAACTATCGCACAATATCAACTATCGCACAATATCAACTATCAACTATTGCACAATATCAACTATTGCACAATATCAACTATTGCGCAATATTACCTATCAACTATTGCACAATATCAACTATTGCACAATTTAAACTATCAACTGTTACACAATATCAACTATCAACTATTGCACAATATCAAAAATTGACTATTGCACAATATCAACTATCAACTATTGCACAAAATCACCTATCAACTATTGCACAATATCAACTATCGCACAATACCAACTATCGGTTAATATCAACTATCAAATCAACAATTGCACAATATCATCTATCAAATCAACTATTGCACAATATCACCTATTGCACAATATCATCTATTGCACAATATCAACTATCAACTATCGCACAACATCAACTATCAACTATCGCACAACATCAACTATCAACTATTGCACAATATCAACTATCATCTATTGCACAATATCAACTATCAACTATAGCACAACATCAACTATCAACTATCGCACAACATCAACTATCAAGTATTGCACAATATCAACTATCAACTATTGCACAATATCAACTATCGCACAATATCACCTATCAACTATTGCACAATATCAACAATTGCACAATATCAACTATCAACTATCGCACAATATCAACTATCAACTATCGCACAATATCAACTATCAACTATTGCACAATATCAACTATTGCACAATATCAACTATCAACTATCGCACAATATCAACTATCAACTATCGCACAATATCAACTATCAACTATTGCACAATATCAACTATTGCACAATATCAACTATCAACTATAACACAATATCTACTATCAACTATTGCACAATATCAACTATCAACTATTGCACAATATCAACTATCAACTATAACACAATATCAAATATCAACTATTGCACAATATCAACTATTGCACAATATCAACTATCAACTATTGCACAATATCAACTATCAACTATAGCACAATATCAACTATTGCACAATATCAACTATCAACTATAGCACAATATCAACTATTGCACAATATCAACTATCAACTATTGCACAATATCAACTATTGCACAATATCAACTATCAACTATTGCACAATATCAACTATCAACTATAGCACAATATCAACTATAACACATTATCAACTATCAACTATTGCACAATATCAACTATAAACTATAGCACAATATCAACTATCAACAGTAGCACAATATCAACTATCGCACAATATCAACTATCGCACAATATCAACTATGAACTATTGCACAATATCAACAATAGCACAATATCAACTATTGCACAATATCAACTATCAACTATTGCACAATATCAACTATTGCACAATTTCAACTATCAAATATTACACAATATCAACTATCAACTATCGCGCAATATCAACTATCAACTATCGCACAATGTCAACTATCGCACAATATCAACTATCAAATCGTCTATCGCACAATGTCAATTATCGCGCAGTATCAACTATCAAATCAACTATTGAACAATATCAACTATTCCACAATATCAACAATCAACAATTGCACAATATCAACTATCAACTATAACACAATATCAACTATCAACTATTGCACAATATCAACTATTGCACAATATCAACTATCAACTATAACACAATATCAACTATCAACTATTGCACAATATCAACTATCAACTATTGCACAATATCAACTATTGCACAATATCAACTATCAACTATTGCACAATATCAACTATCAACTATTGCACAATATCAACTATTGCACAATATCAACTATCAACTATTGCACAATATCAACTATCAACTATTGCACAATATCAACTATCAACTATAGCACAATATCAACTATCAACTATTGCACAATATCAACTATCCCACAATGTCAACTATTGCACAATATCAACTATCAACTATCACACAATATCAAATTTTGCACAATATCAACTATCAACTATTGCACAATATCAACTATCAACTATCGCACAATATCAACTATCAACTATCGCACAATATCAACTATCAACTATCGCACAATATCAACTATCAACTATTGCACAATATCAACTATTGCACAATATCAACTATCAACTATCGCACAATATCAACTATCAACTATCGCACAATATCAACTATCAACTATTGCACAATATCAACTATTGCACAATATCAACTATCAACTATAACACAATATCAACTATCAACTATTGCACAATATCAACTATCAACTATTGCACAATATCAACTATCAACTATAACACAATATCAACTATCAACTATTGCACAATATCAACTATAAACTATAGCACAATATCAACTATCAACTATAGCACAATATCAACTATCGCACAATATCAACTATTGCACAATATCAACTATCAACTATTGCACAATATCAACAATAGCACAATATCAACTATTGCACAATATCAACTATCAACTATTGCACAATATCAACAATAGCACAATATCAAATATTACACAATATCAACTATCAACTATCGCGCAATATCAACTATCAACTATCGCACAATGTCAACTATCGCACAATATCAACTATCAAATCGTCTGTCGCACAATGTCAATTATCGCACAGTATCAACTATCAAATCAACTATTGAACAATATCAACTATTCCACCATATCAACTATCAACTATTGCACAATATCAACTATCAACTATAACACAATATCAACTATCAACTATTGCACAATATCAACTATAAACTATAGCACAATATCAACTATCAACTATAGCACAATATCAACTATCAACTATTGCACAATATCAACTATAAACTATAGCACAATATCAACTATCAACTATTAAACAATATCAACTATCAACTATTGCACAATATCAACTATCGCACAATATCAACTATCGCACAATATCAACTATCAACTATTGCACAATATCAACAATAGCACAATATCAACTATTGCACAATATCAACTATTGCAGAATATCAACCATTGCACAATTTCAACTATCAAATATTACACAATATCAACTATCAACTATCGCGCAATATCAACTATCAACTATCGCACAATGTCAACTATCGCACAATATCAACTATCAAATCGTCTATCGCACAATGTCAATTATCGCACAGTATCAACTATCAAATCAACTATTGAACAATATCAACTATTCCACAATATCAACAATCAACAATTGCACAATATCAACTATCAACTATAACACAATATCAACTATCAACTATTGCACAATATCAACTATTGCACAATATCAACTATCAACTATAACACAATATCAACTATCAACTATTGCACAATATCAACTATCAACTATTGCACAATATCAACTATCAACTATTGCACAATATCAACTATTGCACAATATCAACTATCAACTATTGCACAATATCAACTATCAACTATTGCACAATATCAACTATCAACTATTGCACAATATCAACTATTGCACAATATCAACTATCAACTATTGCACAATATCAACTATCAACTATAGCACAATATCAACTATCAACTATAGCACAATATCAACTATCAACTATTGCACAATATCAACTATCCCACAATGTCAACTATTGCACAATATCAACTATCAACTATCCCACAATATCAAATTTTGCACAATATCAACTATCAACTATTGCACAATATCAACTATCAACTATCGCACAATATCAACAATTGCACAATATCAACTATCAACTATCGCACAATATCAACTATCAACTATCGCACAATATCAACTATCAACTATTGCACAATATCAACTATTGCACAATATCAACTATCAACTATCGCACAATATCAACTATCAACTATCGCACAATATCAACTATCAACTATTGCACAATATCAACTATTGCACAATATCAACTATCAACTATAACACAATATCAACTATCAACTATTGCACAATATCAACTATCAACTATTAAACAATATCAACTATCAACTATAGCACAATATCAACTATCGCACAATATCAACTATCGCACAATATCAACTATCAACTATTGCACAATATCAACAATAGCACAATATCAACTATTGCACAATATCAACTATCAACTATTGCACAATATCAACTATTGCACAATTTCAACTATCAAATATTACACAATATCAACTATCAACTATCGCGCAATATCAACTATCAACTATCGCACAATGTCAACTATCGCACAATATCAACTATCAAATCGTCTATCGCACAATGTCAATTATCGCACAGTATCAACTATCAAATCAACTATTGAACAATATCAACTATTCCACAATATCAACAATCAACAATTGCACAATATCAACTATCAACTATAACACAATATCAACTATCAACTATTGCACAATATCAACTATTGCACAATATCAACTATCAACTATTGCACAATATCAACTATCAACTATTGCACAATATCAACTATTGCACAATATCAACTATCAACTATTGCACAATATCAACTATCAACTATTGCACAATATCAACTATTGCACAATATCAACTATTGCACAATATCAACTATCAACTATAGCACAATATCAACTATCAACTATAGCACAATATCAACTATAACACATTATCAACTATCAACTATTGCACAATATCAACTATAAACTATAGCACAATATCAACTATCAACTGTAGCACAATATCAACTATCGCACAATATCAACTATCGCACAATATCAACTATGAACTATTGCACAATATCAACTATCAACTATAACACAATATCAACTATCAACTATTGCACAATATCAACTATCAACTATTGCACAATATCAACTATTGCACAATATCAACTATCAACTATTGCACAATATCAACTATCAACTATTGCACAATATCAACTATTGCACAATATCAACTATCAACTATTGCACAATATCAACTATCAACTATAGCACAATATCAACTATCAACTATAGCACAATATCAACTATCAACTATTGCACAATATCAACTATCCCACAATGTCAACTATTGCACAATATCAACTATCAACTATCACACAATATCAAATTTTGCACAATATCAACTATCAACTATTGCACAATATCAACTATCAACTATCGCACAATATCAACAATTGCACAATATCAACTATCAACTATCGCACAATATCAACTATCAACTATTGCACAATATTACCTATCAACTATTGCACAATATCAACTATTGCACAATATCAACTATCAACTGTAGCACAATATCAACTATCAACTATTACACAATATCAACTATTGCACAATATCAACTATCAACTATAACACAATATCAACTATTGCACAATATCAACTATCAACTATTGCACAATATCAACTATCAACTATAACACAATATCAACTATCAACTATTGCACAATATCAACTATAAACTATAGCACAATATCAACTATCAACTATAGCACAATATCAACTATCGCACAATATCAACTATTGCACAATATCAACTATCAACTATTGCACAATATCAACAATAGCACAATATCAACTATTGCACAATATCAACTATCAACTATTGCACAATATCAACTATTGCACAATTTCAACTATCAAATATTACACAATATCAACTATCAACTATCGCGCAATATCAACTATCAACTATCGCACAATGTCAACTATCGCACAATATCAACTATCAAATCGTCTGTCGCACAATGTCAATTATCGCACAGTATCAACTATCAAATCAACTATTGAACAATATCAACTATTCCACCATATCAACTATCAACTATTGCACAATATCAACTATCAACTATAACACAATATCAACTATCAACTATTGCACAATATCAACTATAAACTATAGCACAATATCAACTATCAACTATAGCACAATATCAACTATCGCACAATATCAACTATCGCACAATATCAACTATCAACTATTGCACAATATCAACAATAGCACAATATCAACTATTGCACAATATCAACTATTGCAGAATATCAACCATTGCACAATTTCAACTATCAAATATTACACAATATCAACTATCAACTATCGCGCAATATCAACTATCAACTATCGCACAATGTCAACTATCGCACAATATCAACTATCAAATCGTCTATCGCACAATGTCAATTATCGTACAGTATCAACTATCAAATCAACTATTGAACAATATCAACTATTCCACAATATCAACAATCAACAATTGCACAATATCAACTATCAACTATAACACAATATCAACTATCAACTATTGCACAATATCAACTATTGCACAATATCAACTATCAACTATAACACAATATCAACTATCAACTATTGCACAATATCAACTATCAACTATTGCACAATATCAACTATCAACTATTGCACAATATCAACTATTGCACAATATCAACTATCAACTATTGCACAATATCAACTATCAACTATTGCACAATATCAACTATCAACTATTGCACAATATCAACTATTGCACAATATCAACTATCAACTATTGCACAATATCAACTATCAACTATAGCACAATATCAACTATCAACTATAGCACAATATCAACTATCAACTATTGCACAATATCAACTATCCCACAATGTCAACTATTGCACAATATCAACTATCAACTATCCCACAATATCAAATTTTGCACAATATCAACTATCAACTATTGCACAATATCAACTATCAACTATCGCACAATATCAACAATTGCACAATATCAACTATCAACTATCGCACAATATCAACTATCAACTATCGCACAATATCAACTATCAACTATTGCACAATATCAACTATTGCACAATATCAACTATCAACTATCGCACAATATCAACTATCAACTATCGCACAATATCAACTATCAACTATTGCACAATATCAACTATTGCACAATATCAACTATCAACTATAACACAATATCAACTATCAACTATTGCACAATATCAACTATCAACTATTGCACAATATCAACTATCAACTATAGCACAATATCAACTATCGCACAATATCAACTATCGCACAATATCAACTATCAACTATTGCACACAATATCAACAATATCGCACAATATCAACTATTGCACAATATCAACTATCAACTATTGCACAATATCAACTATTGCACAATTTCAACTATCAAATATTACACAATATCAACTATCAACTATCGCGCAATATCAACTATCAACTATCGCACAATGTCAACTATCGCACAATATCAACTATCAAATCGTCTATCGCACAATGTCAATTATCGCACAGTATCAACTATCAAATCAACTATTGAACAATATCAACTATTCCACAATATCAACAATCAACAATTGCACAATATCAACTATCAACTATAACACAATATCAACTATCAACTATTGCACAATATCAACTATTGCACAATATCAACTATCAACTATAGCACAATATCAACTATCAACTATTGCACAATATCAACTATCAACTATTGCACAATATCAACTATCAACTATTGCACAATATCAACTATTGCACAATATCAACTATCAACTATTGCACAATATCAACTATCAACTATTGCACAATATCAACTATCAACTATTGCACAATATCAACTATTGCACAATATCAACTATTGCACAATATCAACTATCAACTATAGCACAATATCAACTATCAACTATAGCACAATATCAACTATCAACTATTGCACAATATCAACTATCCCACAATGTCAGCTATTGCACAATATCAACTATCAACTATCCCACAATATCAAATTTTGCACAATATCAACTATCAACTATTGCACAATATCAACTATCAACTATCGCACAATATCAACTATTGCACAATATCAACTATCAACTATTGCACAATATCAACTATCAACTATTGCACAATATTACCTATCAACTATTGCACAATATCACCTATCACTATCACTATCAACTATCAACTATAGCACAATATCACTATCAACTATTGCACAATTTCAGCTATCAACTATTAAACAATATCAACTATTGCACAATATCAACTATTGCACAACATCAACTATCAACTATTGCACAACATCAACTATCAACTATTGCACAAAATCAACTATCAACTATTGCACAACATCAACTATCAACTATTGCACAATATTACCTATCAACTATTGCACAATATCAACTATTGCACAATATCAACTATCCCACAATATCAACTATTGCACAATATCAACTATCAACTATAGCACAATATCAACTATCAACTATAACACAATATCAACTATCAACTATTGCACAATATCAACTATCAACCATTGCACAATATCAACTATTGCACAATATCAACTATCCCACAATATCAACTATTGCACAATATCAATATCAACTATAGCACAATATCAACTATTGCACAATATCAACTATCCCACAATATCAACTATTGCACAATATCAACTATCAACTATAGCACAATATCAACTATCAACTATCCCACAATATCAACTATAGCACAATATCAACAATTGCACAATATCAATTATCGCACAATATCAACTATCGCACAATATCAACTATCAACTATTGCACAATATCAACTATTGCACAATATCAACTATTGCACAATATCAACTATCGCACAATATCAACTATCAACTATTGCACAATATCAACTATTGCACAATATCAACTATTGCACAATATCAACTATTGCACAATATCAACTATCAACTATTGCACAATATCAACTATTGCACAATATCAACTATCAACTATTGCACAATATCAACTATTGCACAATATCAACTATCAACTATTGCACAATATCAACTATCAACTATCGCACAATATCAACTATCAACTATTGCACAATATTACCTATCAACTATTGCACAATATCAACTATTGCACAATATCAACTATTGTACAATATCAACTATCAACTATTGCACAATATCAACTATCAACTATTGCACAATATCAACTATAAACTATAGCACAATATCAACTATCAACTATAGCACAATATCAACTATCGCACAATATCAACTATCGCACAATATCAACTATCAACTATTGCACAATATCAACAATAGCACAATATCAACTATTGCACAATATCAACTATCAACTATTGCACAATATCAACTATTGCACAATTTCAACTATCAAATATTACACAATATCAACTATCAACTATCGCGCAATATCAACTATAAACTATCGCACAATGTCAACTATCGCACAATATCAACTATCAAATCGTCTATCGCACAATGTCAATTATCGCACAGTATCAACTATCAAATCAACTATTGAACAATATCAACTATTCCACAATATCAACAATCAACAATTGCACAATATCAACTATCAACTATAATACAATATCAACTATCAACTATTGCACAATATCAACTATCAACTATTGCACAATATCAACCATCAACTATCGCACAATATCAACTATCAACTATTGCACAATATCAACTATTGCACAATATCAACTATTGCACAATATCAACTATTGCACAATATCAACTATCAACTATTGCACAATATCAACTATCAACTATTGCACAATATCAACTATCAACTATCGCACAATATCAACTATCAACTATTGCACAATATTACCTATCAACTATTGCACAATATCAACTATTGCACAATATCAACTATTGTACAATATCAACTATCAACTATTGCACAATATCAACTATCAACTATAACACAATATCAACTATCAACTATTGCACAATATCAACTATAAATTATAGCACAATATCAACTATCAACTATAGCACAATATCAACTATTGCACAATATCAACTATTGCACAATATCAACTATTGCACAATATCAACTATCAACTATTGCACAATATCAACTATTGCACAATTTCAACTATCAAATATTACACAATATCAACTATCAACTATCGCGCAATATCAACTATAAACTATCGCACAATGTCAACTATCGCACAATATCAACTATCAAATCGTCTATCGCACAATGTCAATTATCGCACAGTATCAACTATCAAATCAACTATTGAACAATATCAACTATTGCACAATATCAACTATCAACTATAACACAATATCAACTATCAACTATTGCACAATATCAACTATCAACTATTGCAAAATATCAACTATCAACTATTGCACAATATCAACTATTGCACAATATCAACTATCAACTATTGCACAATATCAACTATCAACTATTGCACAATATCAACTATTGCACAATATCAACTATCAACTATTGCACAATATCAACTATCAACTATAGCACAATATCAACTATCAACTATTGCACAATATCAACTATCCCACAATGTCAACTATTGCACAATATCAACTATCAACTATCCCACAATATCAAATTTTGCAAAATATCAACTATCAACTATTGCACAATATCAACTATCAACTATCGCACAATATCAACAATTGCACAATATCAACTATCAACTATCGCACAATATCAACTATCGCACAATATCAACTATCAACTATTGCACAATATCAACTATTGCACAATATCAACTATCAACTATAACACAATATCAACTATCAACTATTGCACAATATCAACTATCAACTATTGCACAATATCAACTATCAACTATAACACAATATCAACTATCAACTATTGCACAATATCAACTATAAACTATAGCACAATATCAACTATCAACTATAGCACAATATCAACTATCGCACAATATCAACTATCGCACAATATCAACTATTGCACAATATCAACTATCAACTATTGCACAATTTCAACTATTGCACAAATTCAACTATCAAATATTACACAATATCAACTATCAACTATCGCGCAATATCAACTATCAACTATCGCACAATGTCAACTATCGCACAATATCAACTATCAAATCGTCTATCGCACAATGTCAATTATCGCACAGTATCAACTATCAAATCAACTATTGAACAATATCAACTATTCCACAATATCAACAATCAACAATTGCACAATATCAACTATCAACTATAACACAATATCAACTATCAACTATTGCACAATATCAACTATTGCACAATATCAACTATCAACTATAACACAATATCAACTATCAACTATTGCACAATATCAACTATCAACTATTGCACAATATCAACTATCAACTATTGCACAATATCAACTATTGCACAATATCAACTATCAAGTATTGCACAATATCAACTATCAAATATTGCACAATATCAACTATCAACTATTGCACAATATCAACTATTGCACAATATCAACTATCAACTATTGCACAATATCAACTATCAACTATAGCACAATATCAACTATCAACTATAGCACAATATCAACTATCAACTATTGCACAATATCAACTATCCCACAATGTCAGCTATTGCACAATATCAACTATCAACTATCCCACAATATCAAATTTTGCACAATATCAACTATCAACTATTGCACAATATCAACTATCAACTATCGCACAATATCAACTATTGCACAATATCAACTATCAACTATTGCACAATATCAACTATCAACTATTGCACAATATTACCTATCAACTATTGCACAATATCACCTATCAACTATTACACAATATCAACTATTGCACAATTTCAGCTATCAACTATTAAACAATATCAACTATTGCACAATATCAACTATTGCACAACATCAACTATCAACTATTGCACAACATCAACTATCAACTATTGCACAAAATCAACTATCAACTATTGCACAACATCAACTATCAACTATTGCACAATATTACCTATCAACTATTGCACAATATCAACTATTGCACAATATCAACTATCCCACAATATCAACTATTGCACAATATCAACTATCAACTATAGCACAATATCAACTATCAACTATAACACAATATCAACTATCAACTATTGCACAATATCAACTATCAACCATTGCACAATATCAACTATTGCACAATATCAACTATCCCACAATATCAACTATTGCACAATATCAATATCAACTATAGCACAATATCAACTATTGCACAATATCAACTATCCCACAATATCAACTATTGCACAATATCAACTATCAACTATAGCACAATATCAACTATCAACTATCCCACAATATCAACTATAGCACAATATCAACAATTGCACAATATCAATTATCGCACAATATCAACTATCGCACAATATCAACTATCAACTATTGCACAATATCAACTATTGCACAATATCAACTATCGCACAATATCAACTATCAACTATTGCACAATATCAACTATTGCACAATATCAACTATTGCACAATATCAACTATTGCACAATATCAACTATCAACTATTGCACAATATCAACCATCAACTATCGCACAATATCAACTATCAACTATGGCACAATATCAACTATTGCACAATATCAACTATTGCACAATATCAACTATCAACTATTGCACAATATCAACTATTGCACAATATCAACTATCAACTATTGCACAATATCAACTATCAACTATTGCACAATATCAACTATCAACTATCGCACAATATCAACTATCAACTATTGCACAATATTACCTATCAACTATTGCACAATATCAACTATTGCACAATATCAACTATTGTACAATATCAACTATCAACTATTACACAATATCAACTATTGCACAATATTAACTATCAACTATTGCACAATATCAACTATTGCACAATATTAACTATCAACTATTGCACAATATCAACTATAGCACAATATCAACTATCAACTATTGCACAATATCAACTATCAACTATCGCACAATATCAAAAATTGACTATTGCACAATATCAACTATCAACTATTGCACAATATCAACTATTGCACAATTTCAAATATCAGATATTACACAATATCAACTATTGCACAATATCAACTATTGCACAATATCAACTATCAACTATTGCACAATATCAACAATTGCACAATATCAACTATCAACTATAACACAATATCAACTATCAACTATAGCACAATATCAACTATCAACTATTGCACAATATCAACTATCAACTATTGCACAATATCAACTATCAACTTTCGCACAATATCAACTATCGCACAATATCAACTATCAACTATTGCACAATATCAACAATCAACTATTGCACAATATCAACAATTGCACAATATCAACTATCAACTATAGCACAATATCAACTATCAACTATTGCACAATATCAACTATCAACTATTGCACAATATCAACTATCAACTTTCGCACAATATCAACTATCGCAACAATATCGACTATCACAGAATGTCAACTATCGCACAATATCAACTATCGCACAATGTCAACTATCGCACAATAGCAACTATCAAATCAACTATTGCACAATATCACCTATTGCACAATATCATCTATTGCACAATATCAACTATCAACTATTGCACAATATCAACTATTGCACAATATCAACTATCAACTATTGCACAATATCAACTATCAACTATTGCACAATATCAACTATCAACTATTGCACAATATCAACTATTGCACAATATCAACTATAAACTATCGCACAATATCAACTATCAACTATCGCACAATATCAACTATCAACTATCGCACAATATCAACTCGCACAATATCAACTATCGCACAATATCAACTATCAACTATTACACAATATCAACTATCGCACAATGTCAGCTATCGCACAATATCAACTATCAAATCAACTATCACACAATGTCAACTTTCAAATCAACTATCGCACAATGTCAACTATTGTACAATATCATCTATCAACTATCAACTATTGCACAATATCAACTACCAACTATTGCACAATATCAACTATTGCACCAAATCAACTATTGCACAATATCAACTATCAACTATTGCACAATATCAACTATAAACTATCGCACAATATCAACTATTGCACAATATCAACTATCAACTATCGCACTATATCAACTATCAAATCAACTATCGCACAATGTCAACTATTGCACAATATCAACTATCAAATCAATTATCGCACAATATCAATTATCGCACAATATGAACTATCAAATCAACTATTGCACAATATCAACTATCGCACAATGTCAACTATCGCACAATATCAACTATCAAATCAACTATCGCACAATATCAATTATCAAATCAACTATTGCACAATATCAACTATCGCACAATATCAACTATCAAATCAACTATCGCACAATTTTCAACTATAATTTCAGTCCTTGTTAAAAGCATGTGCAATGTTCTTTTTTGGGAGCTCGCTTCAAATTCATTTTAAGGGCACTTGCGCATGCAGCTGAATCTTAAAGGACCTGTCATGGAAGACAACATAAAACAGACACGTCCTTCCAGTGAGAGAGAACAACCCAATAAAGAAAACCCGTTGGCACCCTCACCCTGAACCCCTCGGACCTCTCAACCTGTGTTTATTTTAGCCGCTAAAACAACACAGCCAAGTGTCGACCTCACAGCGCTACCGCTGCGCCCACCCCCAACCCGACACGAAAGGTAACATTTATGCCTCGCCTATGGGAGGCAGGACTGATGGCTTCAGGAAGGGGGGACATCCTCTGAGAACTGATGGGGGACCAAAGGGGGGACTAAAGTATCTTTGGGGGGGACGGGGGGACGGTGAGGCAGGAAGCATGGTGTGTGGCGGTGTTGTGAAGAGGAGCCACTCAACACTAGCTCTCTCTGTGTGACATGTGGTCGTTGACTTGTTGCACCGGAGTCCCGGGCCTCTGGGGAGTGCAGGGGAAGGTCCAGTGGTAGGTAGAGACCACAGGAGGCTGCTTAGGTGAGGACGGCTCATAATAATGTCCAGAATGGAGTAAATGTAATTGTATGAACAACATGGAAACCAGCCATTACTATGAGCCCTTCCTCCCCAATTAAGGTGACACCAGCCGCCTGTGGTAAAGACGCAGGAGAGAAAGGGGCCTAATTTACAAGTTGGTATGCCCAAAGAGTTACTGCCATAATGGTCTCTGAGGAGTCATCCTACTCCCCTTATGGTTGGCACATGTTGGCCGGAGAACTGAGAGAGAGAGAGCGAGAGAGAGAGAGAGGGAGGGATGGAGGGGTGTTAATGGGCAGTGCAGCTTGTAAACTTGTCAAACAATGAACTGAACAGCTAACTTGGTATTCAGCAAATAGCATGCTATAACCTATCAAAGTCAAAACGCCATACATCTCCAATATAAAACATCTGAGATCAGTAGACCTCATAGGGAAGAGGTATGGTGCTTAATAACAAGCAGTAATTGTTTCTAAATGTCAATTGACCCCCTCAGCCCAGTCTCAAAGCCAGAGGTCCAAGTCAAAAGAATGAAGCCTGATGGTCTGAACAGTTTCTCCACCAGTCTAAACAGTCTGATGGTCTGAACAGCTTCTCCACCAGTCTAAACAACCTGATGGTCTGAACAGCTTCTCCACCAGTCTAAACAACCTGATGGTCTGAACAGCTTCTCCACCAGTCTAAACAACCTGATGGTCTGAACAGCTTCTCCACCAGTCTAAACAGCCTGATGGTCTGAACAGCTTCTCCACCAGTCTAAACAACCTGATGGTCTGAACAGCTTCTCCACCAGTCTAAACAACCTGATGGTCTGAACAGCTTCTCCACCAGTCTAAACAGCCTGATGGTCTGAACAGCTTCTCCACCAGTCTAAACAACCTGATGGTCTGAACAGCTTCTCCACCAGTCTAAACAGCCTGATGGTCTGAACAGCTTCTCCACCAGTCTAAACAACCTGATGGTCTGAACAGCTTCTCCACCAGTCTAAACAGCCTGATGGTCTGAACAGCTTCTCCACCAGTCTAAACAACCTGATGGTCTGAACAGCTTCTCCACCAGTCTAAACAGCCTGATGGTCTGAACAGCTTCTCCACCAGTCTAAACAGCCTGATGGTCTGAACAGCTTCTCCACCAGTCTAAACAACCTGATGGTCTGAACAGCTTCTCCACCAGTCTAAACAGCCTGATGGTCTGAACAGCTTCTCCACCAGTCTAAACAGCCTGATGGTCTGAACAGCTTCTCCACCAGTCTAAACAACCTGATGGTCTGAACAGCTTCTCCACCAGTCTAAACAACCTGATGGTCTGAACAGCTTCTCCACCAGTCTAAACAGCCTGATGGTCTGAACAGCTTCTCCACCAGTCTAAACAGCCTGATGGTCTGAACAGCTTCTCCACCAGTCTAAACAGCCTGATGGTCTGAACAGCTTCTCCACCAGTCTAAACAACCTGATGGTCTGAACAGCTTCTCCACCAGTCTAAACAACCTGATGGTCTGAACAGCTTCTCCACCAGTCTAAACAACCTGATGGTCTGAACAGCTTCTCCACCAGTCTAAACAACCTGATGGTCTGAACATCTTCTCCACCAGTCTAAACAACCTGATGGTCTGAACAGCTTCTCCACCAGTCTAAACAACCTGATGGTCTGAACAGCTTCTCCACCAGTCTAAACAACCTGATGGTCTGAACAGCTTCTCCACCAGTCTAAACAACCTGATGGTCTGAACAGCTTCTCCACCAGTCTAAACAACCTGATGGTCTGAACAGCTTCTCCACCAGTCTAAACAGCCTGATGGTCTGAACAGCTTCTCCACCAGTCTAAACAGCCTGATGGTCTGAACAGCTTCTCCACCAGTCTAAACAACCTGATGGTCTGAACAGCTTCTCCACCAGTCTAAACAACCTGATGGTCTGAACAGCTTCTCCACCAGTCTAAACAGCCTGATGGTCTGAACAGCTTCTCCACCAGTCTAAACAACCTGATGGTCTGAACAGCTTCTCCACCAGTCTAAACAGCCTGATGGTCTGAACAGCTTCTCCACCAGTCTAAACAGCCTGATGGTCTGAACAGCTTCTCCACCAGTCTAAACAACCTGATGGTCTGAACAGCTTCTCCACCAGTCTAAACAGCCTGATGGTCTGAACAGCTTCTCCACCAGTCTAAACAGCCTGATGGTCTGAACAGCTTCTCCACCAGTCTAAACAACCTGATGGTCTGAACAGCTTCTCCACCAGTCTAAACAACCTGATGGTCTGAACAGCTTCTCCACCAGTCTAAACAACCTGATGGTCTGAACAGCTTCTCCACCAGTCTAAACAACCTGATGGTCTGAACAGCTTCTCCACCAGTCTAAACAACCTGATGGTCTGAACAGCTTCTCCACCAGTCTAAACAACCTGATGGTCTGAACAGCTTCTCCACCAGTCTAAACAACCTGATGGTCTGAACAGCTTCTCCACCAGTCTAAACAACCTGATGGTCTGAACAGCTTCTCCACCAGTCTAAACAACCTGATGGTCTGAACAGCTTCTCCACCAGTCTAAACAACCTGATGGTCTGAACAGCTTCTCCACCAGTCTAAACAGCCTGATGGTCTGAACAGCTTCTCCACCAGTCTAAACAGCCTGATGGTCTGAACAGCTTCTCCACCAGTCTAAGCAACTTACTTGTGTCTTTTAATCTTCTCTCTTTATTTAGCAAACCCAACTTATCTCTATATATATATCTCCCTTCCCCCTCATTCTCACTCCTTCCCTTCCTCTGTCTGGGTTTAAGGACAGTGGGGGGGGGGGGGGGTTAGTGGATGAGAGTGTGGTAGAGGGGTGAGGGGGGTATTGTGCATGTGCTCGTGTCATCTGACTTTCAGGCTGGCTTGCTGATCTCCTGTGATGTACTGTACATGACAAGCCCCTACACACACACACACACACACACACACACACACACACACACACACACACACACACACGCTCTCATTCTCACACACACACACACACACACACACACACACACACACACACACACACACACACACACACACACACACACACACACACAGACACACACACACACACACACACACGCACACACACACACACACACACACACACACACACACACACACGTAAGCGCTCACACACATGCACACACACACACCTGCACAACCAGCCCCTAATCATCAAGCCAGGCCGCAGTGTGGCCCCCGCTACCCCAGCCACAGAGCCCAAGGGAATGCAACAACAGGCAGCTGTGTGTCCCCCACCCTCCCCTCTCCTCCAATCCTTCTCTCTCTTCTTCTATCCTCCAGTCAGGTGGAATGAAGGGATTGGAGAGGAGTGGAAGTGGAACAGAAGGGTATCTGAGTAAAGCCGGAGATATTTGCATGACTCCAAACGCTCCAAAGACTCCAATTAGTGTCCAGGGCTCACCTGGGGCCAGCCGGCTGCAAGCCTACGTACGTGGTAGCTGAGTAAGTGTGTGTGTGTGTGTGTGTGTGTGTGTGTGTGTGTGTGTGTGTGTGTGTGTGTTTGGTGGCTGGGCAGGCTGAGCTGGAGGTGGCATTCCTAGGCTAGGAGAGGATTAGTGCAGCCCTCCTCTGGTGGGACTGCCAGCACTGTGCACTGCTGATGACCCTTTACCCTGCAGCCAAGAGGTCAGATACACACACATAGACACACACACAGACGCACGCATGCACACACACATACATGCACGTACACACACACACACACAGACATACAGACAGACACACACGCACACACACACACACATACACACACATGCAGGTATACACGCATATACACACACACTAGGTCACTGTTTTTACATAATACTCAATCTCTTACATTGTGTGTAGTCCACAGTCCTTACAAGAGCTACATACTACATACCTATTCATGGAGAGAAGTCCTAATTACAGTACACCATTGTACATGACCAAAGCATAACTTCAGCCTAAGACACTGACCAGCGACCGACAGGAAATAGCAGGGAGCCTGAGGGGCAGAAATCACCACACAGGGAGTCCAATAGATAACTACTGAGAGAAATAACACCGTCTGTCTAATGGCCCTGCAATCAATACTGTCACTGAGGAATGGCACTGCTACAAGACCCAACAGCAACTCAGAAAATAGGTGTGTGTGTGTGCTTGCATGCGCAAGTGTGTGTGTGTGTAAGCATAGAGAGAGTGCTGCAGGAGATAGAAAGTGTGTGTCAAAGAGTCTGCAAACTGTCTTCAGCCACAACAAAGTGTTTTGATTACACACTGAGATATAAAGATGTCCCTGGGGGTCTCAGAATGCTTACAAATGAAGAGGAACAAAAAAGGTGACTTCACCTGGGTAAAATCTGCAGTTATAAGCTAGGTCTACATCTACAGTAGCGGTATTTATATGATTATTAAAGTTTAAAAAGACTGAAAAACAAACGTCACCAATGCACCTAATAGGCCTACTGAAAATCAATAAATATTCCGATGTCAACAGAAGTAAGAATACAATCTTCACTGTCACTGACTATTCTGTTTTTACGATAGCCTGTATAATTATGACTAGGAGGTGACAAGGTGAAAACCATCAGTCATGTTTGTCACTTCATCAATAAAGGCGGGAATGTAGCTCACGCGCGCCACTGCCAATACCCTGTCGATATTGATGAGCTCCAGGTGGTCAAGCATCTCGTGACAACCGAATGAGTGGCGCGCAGTTACATCCAACAGATGACACGTATGGTGTCGCATTTCAGGAGTTTTCGATACCCCAACATTTGCTTGTAGAGTGTAACTAAAATACACAGTTCATTATTCAAGAGTCTGATTTTGTAGGATACGTTTTTCTATCAATGTGTCATTCCAGAAACATAGAAAGTCACCTCAACTGCGACGGAAAATAGTAGACGTGTCCTGTCCCTAAAGTTAGATATGGAAGATGGCTTCGGTGAGTACCAGGTTAGCACATTGCAAAACAAATGGACTTTCGTTGCCCAAAAACTAATGAAGAGCTATTGATAGGCCTATTTGTTTTCATTGAACGCCGTAGTCATTATTGAAGTGCATTTTATTGAAAAGATTCGCAGGTTTGTCATAAATTACCTAAATGCGCTTATTTGACAAATGGCAATCTTCATTGTCTTTAGGACGAACGATATAATGAAACTGAACTGCACAAGCAGGGGAAGGTTAATAAATGAGGGAAAATGAATAGTGGTTATATTAATAACGGTTGAATTTAGAATAGTCCCATCAGATCTAATTCCAGCAGTAAAAAGAACAGAGCCTTTGCGAGTGAACCTTGTGTTTATGGTAGAATGAACTGCCTCCAGTGTTTGGTTAGTATAACTTATCCATCAACGCTACAATTATCGAAGTGAGAAAATAAATTATCTTTTCAAATCAAATGAATGTCAACCTTTAATTTCACTTTTTAACATTGTATAATAGGCCTACGTCACCTATCTTCATAATGAAGCGCTTTCTTGCAGACCAAAAGTAGCCAATAGTATTTCAACTAAGTGGAACAGGGGACAGAAAGTGAATGTTTCAGCACTACTGGTGTCAGTGTGTAGGTGGAGGTGTTGTAGAGAGGAGAGCACATCTGGCTGAGAAAGAAGCGAGGGAGTGTTCAGTGGGTGGGGGGGGTGCGGGGCCGTGAGTGTTGCCTATGGCAGCTCCCCTTCTCGTACCAGTCTCTACAAGGGGGCTGTCTGTCCCCCTACTGATTTATACCACTCTAATGTCAAGGGAAACGCACACACCCACTAACGTCAAGGGGAAGCAATGTGGAAACTGTGGCATAAACACCAAATACCTTAAGAGCTCAGAGATTATGATTCAGCGTCTGGAAAGGATCGCACTCTGCTGTATAGAGCACACACACACATACACTCACATGTGCACACAAAGGAGCAATCTCGACCACTGAGAGGGCTTCTGTTATCTCGCCAGTGACCTGCAGCTTGCATTTTTTTAGGCCAATTTCTCTATTTTTTTTCTTCCCTCCCTGCTCTCTGTGTTGGCTTTAGGTAATTGTCCCTGGGTCCAAAACTCCCTCTTATCACTTCTTGTTCTGCTCTGGAGTTAACCGGATTTCTGTGGCTTGGGTGACAGGGGGTGTACCGATCTTTAGAATTACTGTACACTGTAAAAAAAAAAAAAAATATATATATATATATATATATATATATATATATATATATATATATATATATATATATATATATATGAGAGAGAGTTTAGTCAAAATGACTCGTTTTATCTAGCCAAGTGCACTAAATTTGCTACATTTGTAGTGTTGCCAAAAAACTCACTCAATGTATAAATGCATTAATTCAAGTTGAGTTATACATTTTTTTTTATTTACTTTACTCAACTTAGAAATTCACACCCATGAAGTCAAAACAACTAAAGCAACATAATAGTTGTGCTGACAAAACATGTCAAGTTTAGATAAGACAATTTGATAAGTTGTAGTTAGCTGATTCTACTTGACTTTATAAGTTAAGAACTATGTGTTGACTCAACTTAGAAATTCATAACCATAAAGTCAAATCTACTGAAGCAACATAACAGTTGTGTTGACATAAAATGTCAAGTTAAAATGACTTGTCTAGTTGTCTACACTTATGTAACTGTAACGGAGGCTGCCCTAGTGGTGGAGGTTTCAGTGAGGAGGCAGACACTTCAATACGGAGCAAACCAAGTACCCCTCACTGCAGTGTGCAATTCAGGGGTGGGGCTCAATGTGGGCGGGGTCAAACGTCGGGCCTGGGCTTAATGTTGGCGGGGTCAAACGTTTGACTCCGCCCACGTTTAACCCCGCCCACGTTTTTGGGGGGCCATCTGAGGTTTGACAGTCACACACTGAATACAAACACACACGTTTGTGCAAGGCACACGTTGAATACAAACGTATTTCATTTTTGAAGATCGTAAGTAATATTATATAAAGTGGTACCAGCACGTGTTGTAACACTTTTTGCTTCTTGCTATATTTGAGACAAGCTACTGATATTGTTGCAGTGAACAACAGACTTGTCATGTACTGTTAATATTGTGTTGATAAATGTTAACTTCGTAATGCTATTATTTCATTGAGCAAATATATAGTTACTACCTATCCTGATTTATGTTATTTACTTTCCTCATGAGAATGGAGACAGACTATAACATATAGACATACTGACAAGCTGAATGTGCTTTGTACATGAAGATATACCAGCTCCAGTAAAGAGATCAGAGACTCTACTGACTTCTACGTCATCTTTACTAAACAACATAACATAACACATAACACAGTCCCTCTGGGGACTGTTTAAGGGCCTCTGGGTGCTCTTCAAATCAAATGTTATTAGTCACATGCGGCAAATACACCGGTTAGTTGAGGTAGTATGTACATGTAGGTAGAGTTATTAAAGTGACTGCATAGATGACAACAGCATGGCAGAGGGGAGGGGGGGCAATGCAAATAGGTAGCCATTTGACTAGATGTTCAGGAGTCTTATGGCTTGGGGGTAGAAGCTGTTTAGAAACCTCTTGGACCTAGACTTGGCGCTCCGGTACCGCTTGCCGTGCGGTAGCAGAGAGAACAGTCTATGGCTAGGGTGGCTGCAGTCTTTGCCAATTTTTAGGGCCTTCCTCTGACACCGCCTGGTAGAGAGGTCCTGGATGGCAGGAAGCTTGGCCCCAGTGATGTACTGGGCCGTTCGCACTACCCTCTGTAGTGCCTTGCGATCAGAGGCCGAGCAGTTGCTATACCAGGCAGTGATGCAACCAGTCAGGATGCTCTCAATGGTGCAGCAGTAGAACCTTTTGAGGATCTGAGGACCCATGCCAAATCTTTTCAGTGTCCTGAGGGGGAATAGGTTTTGTCGTGCCCGCTTCACGACTGTCTTGGTGTGCTTGGACCAGGTTAGTTTGTTGGTGATGTGGACACCAAGGAACTTGAAGCTCTCAACCTGCTCCACCGCAGCCCCGTCGATGAGAATGGGGGCGTGCTCGGTCCTCTTTTTCCTGTAGTCCACAATCATGTCCTTTGTCTTGATCACGTTGAGGGAGATGTTGTTATCCTGGCACCACACGGCCAGGTCTCTGACCTCCTCCCTTTAGGCTGTCTCTTAGTTGTCGGTGATCAGGCCTACCACTGTTGAATCATCGGCAAATGTAATGATGGTGTTGGAGTCGTGCCTGGCTGTGCAGTCATGAGTGAACAGGGAGTACAGGAGGGGGTTGAGCACGCACCCGTGAGGGGCCCCTGTGTTGAGGATCAGCGTGGAGGATGTGTTGTTACCTACCCTTACCACCTGGGGGTGGCCCGTCAGGAAGTCCAGGATCCAGTTGCAGTGGGAGGTGTTTAGTCCCAGGGTCCTCAGCTTATTGATGAGCTTTGAGGGCACTATGGTGTTGAACGCTGAGCTGTAGTCAATGAATAGAATTCTCACATAGATGTTCCTTTTGTCCAGGTGGGAAAGGGCAGTGTGGAATGCAATAGAGATTGCATCATCTGTGGATCTGTTTGGGCGGTATGCAAATTGGAGTGGGTCTAGGGTTTCTGGGATGATGGTGTTGATGTGCGCCATGACCAACCTTTCATAGCACTTCATGACTACAGACGTGAGTGCTACGGGTCGGTAGTCTTTTAGGCAGGTTACCTTACTGTTCTTGGGCACAAGCACTATGGTGGTCTGATTTAAAACATATTGGTATTACAGACTCGTACAGGGAGAGGTTGAAAATGTCAGTGAAGACACTTGCTAGTTGGTCAGCACATGCTCGCAGTACACATCCTGGTAATCCGTCTGGCCCCGCGGGCTTGTGAATGTTGACCTGTCTAAAGGTCTTACTCACATCAGCGGCAGAGAGCGTGATCGCACAGTCTTCCGGTACAGCTGGTGCTCTCATGCATGTTTCAGTGTTGTTTGCCTCGAAGCAAGCATAGAAGTAGTTTAGCTTGTCTGGTAGGCTCGTGTTACTGGGCAGCTCTCAGCGGTGCTTCCCTTTGTAGTCTGTAATGGTTTGCAAGCCCTGCCACATCCAACGAGCGTCAGAGCCAGTGTAGTACGACTCGATCTTAGTCCTGTATTGATGCTTTGCCTGTTTCATGGTTCGTCGGAGGGCATGGCAGGATTTCTTATAAGCTTCCGGGTTAGTGTCCCGCTCCTTGAAAGCGGCAGCTCTAGCCTTTAGCTCAGTGCGGATGCTGCCTGTAATGTAGGTTAGGTTCGATTAAGATTCGCTTTCGTTGACGATACCTACGACGTGACCCTCTACTTGGGAGACCTTGAAGGAGACGGGAAGGGTTCGGGTTAAACGCATTTGACTCCGCCCACATTGAGCCCGACCCCGAACTGCATGCTGCAGTCGGGGACTTCTCGAGCAAACTGAGAATGAGGGTGTTTATTTACAGTGGTGAAACTGTACACTATGTACAAACTAAAATAAACAATAAATAAACAAACTTAACAATTACTGGACAGGAACATAAACTGGGAAATAAATGAAAAGCCAGCATGGCAACCTTACCCCTGTCCTGTCTGCCCACAATGAAATGGTAGGGTTTAAGTATACTTCCAATCAGACCTCAGCTTGGACTGTACCATTTTAGAAAAATCACAAATGGTAACAATTTTCTTACATAAAAGCTTGAACAGCATAATAAACATATTTAGGCAATGAATCAAACATTCCTTAATACAAACACACTTCAATAAATTGTGTAGGTCCCGGTATAAACCTGTTTAGGTTCCAGCTCGAAGACTGACGCATGCTGCTAATACATATTCAGGAATTCGGGGTGGGAATGTAGGGCACTCTGACTGACAGCGGTCAGAGTAACTAGCTATCATGCTAACCTTAGCCAGCTAATGAAAGTTATGTGAGCACCATTTCAGTTAAGACAGGCATACTGTAAGTCAGGTGAAAATAGTTTCAGAAAAAGACTACCAGCCTACCTGTCGAGATGCGTTTCAGCAAAACTGTGCCTATATGAGCTGTTGACATGTTGAGGGTTGCCGTTTGTCTGACTCTTGCCGTTTGATAATTCCAGTAAAACCGTGTCGGATTCCAGATGTCATTAATATTTAGACATGCACACAGACATGATCCAATAGCTATATTCTTTGTTCTCTCTGTTATCATTTCAGAAAGCTCGCTAGCTATATTTCAATGCATTATTTAAATTGTGGCTGTGAATCCGCCATAGAAATATAATGAATATAAGTTCCAGTAATATGAATAGCCAAACTATTGAACGGTTTGGATTGTGTATTGATGAAGCAATGGCCGAGTTCGTTTCGCATGGCCCGGTGCCTTGGGTGGGTGGAGATTTCTCTTTAGGATCAATGGAATGGTTGAAAATGAGCAAACCCTGCACGCTGGAGCACCGGGCCATGCAAAATGAATTTGCCTGAAATGTTAGTGGTCAAAACCATTAATCTTGGGGAGACTGGGGGGAGTAGGGTTCTAAAATGCAATCATATCACGTAATTTAACATTTATAAAATTGTCATATATATATTTTTTTTATGCAGACTAGCTCAGTAATAAGTGAAATTGGACAAATTATCCAATGGATTATGATAATTTGCTGGTAAAAAGGGGAGGTTCCAAAAGATTCGTTTTCACCCCTCTATTTTCATTTGCTCCATGGAAAGGTGGCCAAGTGTAGGGTCGTCACTATTTAACACACCCACAAAATCATAGACACTGTCTACACTACATTTTCTCTTCTTAAAATAGGATTTTAAACCTAACTCTAAGCTCATTTTGGTTTTCATTCGTACGATATAGCCCATTTTGACTTTGTGGCTGTTTTATCTTGTGGAAACCCGAGTGTAGGCTACAGAAAAAAGCTGTTTGACTCTCAGATGACTTGCGAATAGGAAGAACTTTGCAGCAGGTATTTCTGATTAATAAACATTGCCATGCTGGTGGTTGGTATCATTGAAATAAAACCCAGCCCTGAAACAAAACAAGGGATGAAAGTAATTTGCACGCCATCTCATAGGATAAGAAACATAACACTCACGGAAACATCAGAAGTCAAACATTAGGACTTGGCACTTCAAGCCCAAGTATATCATACTTTGACTAAAACGATGACTTATTGACTTACATTGTTGTGCAACATCATGGATAAGCTCTGGAAATCATCTTTCAGCTCTAAAAAGTGGCTTTCTACTAGTGTGGGAGTTTAACCTATGAGGAGTACAGTAAGGCTATGTTTGCAAACAATTCTTTTAACTTCCAGAAATTTCATTACCAAAACCTGTGCACTTGAATGACAACATTGATCAGAAAACGCATGATAAGAAACAGTAAATGCGGCACCACAAACAAATGAATTGCCAGCGAACTCTCAACCATTTTTTCTCTCGACAGGTTACATCCGAAGCACCGAAGGACGAGGCATCATACACATATTATATGTAATAAAGGAATGTGCATTTCATAAACCCATAAACCATTTCCATGTCTGGTTGTTTTAATATGTAAAGTCAGAAATACATTGTCACGGACTGACACCAGCGCCGTGACAGTAACTAAGTTGAATCAACAAAGATCAACGCTTTTACTCAACTTAGAAATTCACAACCAATAAGTCAAATAAACTGAAACTAAACTGTATCTGCTGTATTGACAAAATATGACAGATGTCAGATGACCGAATTATTTTGGAAGGTTCATTATAATAATACCCAGCAAGCTTTGTAACCGTTCATTTGTACATTTACATTTTGGTCATTTAGCAGACGCTTTTATCCAGAGCGACTTCAGTTAGTGCATTCAACAAAGGTAGATAAACAACCACATGTAAAATGTTTCTGTAACCGCTACTGAGAATGTTGTAGTTAAAGTGGTTTGTTAGTTGGTTAACATTACTGAGTGCACTGCCAGTTTTGAAACTGGTAACAACGTCCACACATGAGAAAGAGACAGATGGCAGCATAATGTTCCCTACTGTAATCTCTATTATATCATTGTTAGGGTTATTTAGTCAATGTGAATATTGTGAACTTAACTTCATAGTAGGTTAGATTAATTGAAAATATAAAGTCATTTAAAAATTGAGGCTTGTTATCCTCTATGGGCTAGGTGGCACGTCACCGTCCCACTCTATTCAACAGCCAGTGGAAGAGCGTGGCGCGAAATACAAAACCTCAAATGCAATAATTTCAATTTTTCAAACATACGACTATTTTACACCATTTTAAAGACAAGACTCTCGTTAATCTAACCACATTGTCCGATTTCAAAAAGGCTTTACAGCAAAAACAAAACATTAGATTATGTTAGGAGAGTACCTTCCCACAAATAATCACACAGCCATTTTCCAAGCAAGCATATATGTCACATAAACACCAAACACAGCTAAATGAAGCACTAACCTTTGATCTTCATCAGATGACACTCCTAGGACATTATGTTATACAATACATGCATGTTTTGTTCAATGAAGTTCATATTTATATCCAAAAACAGCATTTTACATTGGCATGTGATGTTCAGAACATGCATTCCCACCCAAAACTTCCAGTGAATTTACTAAATTACTCACCATAAACGTTGACAAAATACATAACAATTATTTTAAGAATTATAGATACAGAACTCCTTTATGCAATCGCTATGTCCGATTTTAAAATAGCCTTTCGGCGAAAGCACATTTTGCAATATTCTGAGTACATAGCTCAGCCATCACGGCTAGCTATTTTGACACCCGCCAACTTCGGGGCTCACTAAACTCAGAATTACTATTAGAAAAATTGTATTACATTTGCTGATCTTCGTCAGAATGCACTCCCAGGACATCTACTTCCACAAGAAATGTTGTTTTTGTTCCAAATAATCCATAGTTATGTCCAAATACCTCCGTTTTGTTCGTGCGTTCAGGTCACTATCCAAAGGGTAACGCGCGAGCGCATTTGGAGGCAAAAAAATTCGAGATGTTCCTTTACGTTACGTAGAAGCATGTCAAATGCTGTATAAAATACATTATTAAGGTATTTTTCTCGTAAAATCCTCATTCAAAGAGGAAAAGAAAAAACAGCATGGTCGCGAGCATGGTCGCGAGCTACCATACTCTGCCCAGAGACAGGAGACGCCTCAATCCGCTTTCTGAAGGCTTTAGAGAGCCAATGGAAGCCTTAGAAAGTGCAACGTAACCCCAGAGATACTGTAGTTTCGAAAGGGACTAGAAAGAACTACAAATTGTCAGACAGGCCGCTTCCTGCTTGGAATATTCTCAGGTTTTTGCCTGCCATATGAGATCTGTTATACTCACAGACACCATTCAAACAGTTTTAGAAACTTCAGAGTGTTTTCTATCCAAATATACTAATAATATGCATATTCTCATTTCTGGGAAAGAGTAGTAACCAGTTTAAATCGGGTATGTTTTTTATCCGGCCGTGAAAATACTGCCCCCTAGCCCAGACAGGTTATCTCCACTAAAATGTAAATTGATTAAACTATAATTAGGTTATACTGTCAAACTAAAGTTGACTTGACTTTCTTATATTAGTCAAAGTACATTTGGTGTTAGTTAGGATAACTCTACATTTTAAATTTGACATTGATTCAACCTGGAATAATACGTTATTCAATTGTAAATAAGAACTTGTTCTCAACTTGCCTACCTGGTTAAATAAAGGTGAAATAAATAAATAAAATTCTGACAAATGGTGAAGTTGACTTAACTGTCTTCTATCAGTCAAAGCAAATTTGGTGTAAGTTAGGATAGCTTGAAATTGAAAGTTGGTAGAGCTTGAAAAAGACAATGCAACTACATGACTGGAAATAATAAGTTGAAACACCAATTTTTGTACAGTGTATTTGTTTTGCTCGTCTGAAGAAGGAGACCAAGGTGCAGCGTGGTAGGCGAACATTTTTCCTTTAAAAATGAACACCGTCAAAACAACAAAATACAAAAACGAACGTAAAGTTCTGCAGGCTACACAGATACCTAACAAAAACAAGATCCCACAAAAACCCAGTGGGAAAAGGCTGCCTAAATATGATCCCCAATCATAGACAACGAAAGACGACTGCCTCTGATTGGGAACCATATCTTGCCAACATAGAAATACAATAATCTAGAATGCCCACCCAAATCACACCCTGACCTAACCCAATAGAGAAATAAAAAGGCTCTCTACGGTCCGGGCGTGACAGTATTAGTATTTTCTCCAATGGTTTGGTGAATAGCCTTGCCCTCCTGTCTTAGGTAGTGAGTATGTGTAAGCATCCGGTTCACAAAAACTCTACCACGACTTTATTTATTTTGCTGTAAGCAAGTGTGACCGACTGGGTTTGAACCTTGGTAACACGACTACATTAGCCCACTGAGCTAAGTATTAGCCTGGGGAGCTAAAGGTCTTCAGGTCTCGGTCTAAGTTACTCATCACGAAAGCGAGGTTCACATCGGAACCTCCCGTCCAGTTTCAAATGTCTGGATACTTGAGTATTCTGTTTTGAAGGAAACTAAAGGAGGTGTAGTGGTGGTGACTGTATGTGTAACAGTTTTTACTTTTGCTTTTGTGTGTGTGTGTTTGGGGCCCTCTGTGCTCGCCGCACACCCCTTGCCAGCTAGGCTTCTCTCCCAGCCTCTGAAACATTAATGCAGAAAGCCGATTACCAATGCCATCACAGAGCCTGGCGCTCCATGCCTATTGATTTTCCTTCCACTCTACCCCCCTTCAAACAGCCAGAAGGAGAGCAGAACCCTCAACCCTCTCCTCAGGGCCAGAGATCCCAGGCCTCCTAGGTCTCTCTCCTAGCCTATCTGCTCTTTACCTCACTACCTACCTACTCATACAGCACCACTGATTTCTACTGAGACCTTAGAGAACCTACACTGACTATAACCCAAGGGCTGCAGAAAGAGAGGAGGTGGTATTGGGGGTGGAGAGGGATGGAGAGAGTGGAAGAGAGTTAGAGTGAGACAGAGAAAAGGAGAAAGAGCTGGATCAGGCTGATCAGTATTCAGGGTTGAAGGAGTTGGGGGGGATGAGGGGTGTGTGGAGGTAAGGTGTGGGGGGGGGGGGGGGGGTGTAGCACCCCAGAGAGGCCTTGCTAATCAAAGATGAAAGGCGTTTGGGGGTCTGGTCAGACAGCACTCCACTGCTCCCCTCTGGGGGACACACACATACCAGACATTCCATTGAGATTTCCAATTAGTATATTATTGTTATTGAACACTTGGAGACTACATGGAGGATAGTGTGCCACACTGAATATCGATGACTCTGGCACTGGTGATTTTGTAGGCACATTCTATGGCAGCACTTCTACGCAGTGGCAGTTCTGTGTCAACTAAGAGTACATGTTCACAGCCAGAGTTAGATAATGGCTACAGTGTGAAGAGCTCATCGTTTGGGACTCGAATGTGAAACTCCCTTGTGTCATTGTCTCTCATGAATATACAGCTTGTTGGCGTGGGCGTGTGTAAGTGGATATTATGCTATTGGAACATGATACAGATATAGAGAGCCTCTACATGGATGGTCCAAGTACCCAGCAGTGCAGCAGCAATGACTGTTTTCCATAGTGTCACAGCAGAGCACGTTGTGAGAGACAGGGGTAGTCTAAGTGGATGTACTTTAGGGCTGGGCGATATATCCAATTCATTTGATTACTTTGAATGTATGTTTTAGCTCTCCTTCGCTCCTTTTGTTCTCTGTGCACCTTCCCATTTACACACACCAAGCCACTCCCCCTGCCACTCACAACAACAAAGATGAGAGATCACTTCTTCTTCTCTGACAAGCGGTTTCAACTCGCTGTTTGAGGTTTGGTCCAACAGAATGGGTCGTATTGACACTGAAACACATTGAGACATTATTTTACTGTAATGGAGGAGATGTTGACCTTTCTAACCATACCCTGTTTATGTCTCAACTACTCAGATTGAGAGCAGAACAGACACTACTACAACGAGAGTATCAATAAACATTGATTCTGGAAATGTAATGCTCAGTTTGTTGCGAGCAGCATTGCGGTACCACGTACCGCTAGCAGCATACTAGCTGTCTAGTTTGTGTTTTATAAATGTGCAATAAGCATAAAACACAATTGTATTAGGAATTACAAACTCGTTCTCATTCTGAGAAATAAGGTAGCAGTGTTGTAGACCACACATTGAGTGTCTTGGTCTTGTCTCGGTGTCAGATACATTTTTACTCGGTCTTGACTTGGTCTTAGATAATAATAAATCATAATTTCTTCCTGAGACCAGCTGTGATTATCAGCTCCCATTCAGTCAGTGCATAAAACCGCTTTGCCAGACCAAATATCCACACTTCTTTTATGACACATTAATATCTTATGGCCTATCAAATCCTAGGGTTCCTACTTTACTCGTAACATTACTGTCCTTTACTTTCGTTGAAAAATATCCTCAAACTCTGTTACACTTGTCAGAACTTACTTAATTGGCTGGTAGGGAAGAGTGGGGGGAAATTATTTGAAGTTGCACACTCACTATTAGTAAGGGGAGAGCGCAGGAAGTTCTAACATATTCAGTCTTTTAAACTATTATAGACCGATTTGGGTTAGTGATCATTTGTACAGTGGCTCTCTAAATAGCCCTCAGCAGGCATTCTTTCACCGTTCAGAATGTCTAAAGCAGCCTTTCTTAAAGTATGGGTCGCAGTTAGCCTAGTGGTTAAGAGCATTGGGCCAGTAACCGAAAGGGCGTTGGTTTGAATCCCCTAGATGAAAAGTCTGTTGATATTCCCTTCAGCAAGGCACCTAACCCTAATTGCTCCTGTAAGTTGGTCTGAAAAAGAGTGTTGGCTAAATGTAAAACATTTAAAAATGTAAACATATAACCCAAAGTAGTTTGTGGACAAGTAAAACATTTTTTGGGGGGGTACTCAGTCGGGTCTCAACTTACTGTTGAGAGTTATAATATATAATATATACCATTTAGCAGATGCTTTTATCGAAAGCGACTTACAGTTATGCAAGTATACATTTTACGTATGGGTGGTCCCAGGAATCAAACTCACTACCCTGGTATTACGCCATGCTCTACCAACTGAGCTTCAAAGGACCACAAATTTAATGTAGAATTAAAAAATGGGTACAATTTGGAAATTTGGTTGTCCATCAGCAGTTTTTCTCTTATGTCCATCACTGACAGTCACACAATTAGCCATGTCAGCTAAACATTTTTAGATTGGTAAGTTAGTCCAGCCAGCTATCTAAACTTGTAGTAATCATGACCAAATACCGACCATGCAAGCAGAGCACGTGCCCAGGGGCCCTGACCTGCAGGGACCCCACATTGATTTTGTTAGTCACTCTCACTCCGATATATTGTCATGGCAAAATGTGTAGAATTGTAGGAAATTTGCTTTAAAACTGCAATTTTCTGATCTCTGCCCCATGGCAAAATGTGTAGAATAGCAGGAAATTAACTTTAAAACGTACATTGTTCTCTCTGCTGTGAATACGGAAGCCACTAAATAGTTTTGCCCACAAGGTGGGGGAGCCCCCCAACCAAATCTTGCTTACGACCTCCAAGAGGTGGCATGTTTTCATGAGCTTGGGTCCCAGGAAAACACTGAATTTCTCATTTGGGTCCTAGACTGAAAATGTTTATGAACCTCTGGTCTAAAGAATCCATATATTCTTCTGAAATACTGTATGAACACAGAAATACTAGACATTTTGAACTCTTATCATGGTGGCAATTTGACACAATCAGGGCCTAAAATTAACACCGCCACCTGCAAATTCTGATAGATTTTGGTTTTGACTGGTAAGACTGTCTAATTCACCAGCTACATTGGCGGGTGGTCACACTAGTAGACTCTACAGTGCGAGCATTTAATAAAAATAGTAAAAAGTCAAGTATGGGTAATGTGCAAGTTGTGATTTATAGCTAAATAAATGCTGCAGTAGCTGTTTTCAGAGTATTTCAACATTTTTGTTTCATATCTGGTAATACACAAAGAAATACGAATCCTAACGTTATGGCTATCCCACCTTGCCCAGCACACTGCCTGTCTGGGGGGCTGTGCGCACTGGGTGAAGTCCTGAAAGATTTATTTTTAGAAGCAGGCATAAAAGTTGGTCTATTTCACTCGAAAGTCTAGTGAAACTTTGTCCTCGTGTTTCTTGGCTATTTACATTGTTTTGTTCACAAGCTAGGTTGCTTTTCAATGTTTGAGTTTGCTTCCATTTCTAGCAAAGAGACATCATTGGCCTTTACTAGTGAGATTCTCACAGGCTCACATTATGACTCGAATGGCCCCGTTACCAAGGTAACCTTAAAGGGGCAGCTGAACATCTTTGTCAGATATTTTGGTTGAAAGACTCACAGAATATTAGATTAAATTGCGCATTATAAACTGGGTGGTTCGAGTCCTGAATGCTGATTGGCTGACAGCCGTGGTATATCAGACCGTATACAACGGGTATGACAAAACATGTATTTTTTTTGCTTAAAATATACCATGTTACTTCTTACTAGTAATACATTTCTTGTTTTAGAAACATTACTAAGCATGTTCATCCTTTTTGGTGGATTTTTAGTGTAATTATGGCAAAAAAAAATATTATGGCTGTTTGATTTTAAAAAAAAAACTACATGCCACAGTGGCTAGTATACAAAAACATATAGTTTTAGGCCATGGACACAATTTCAATCATGTTCTTGAATCGGACTCACATTTTTCTGGTCTCGTTCTTGACTCGGTCTCAGAACCCTCGCCCCCCTCCCTGTCTTAGTCTTGACTCGGTCTCCCTCCTCCAGTCTTGGTCTTGAATCGGTCTTGCTTTAGGTGGTGTTGAACACAACACTGTAAGTAGGCCACTTGATTTCAACACCTGAAAAGTTGACAGGCTAGCATGCTGTTTCAAACAGTTGGAGACAGAAGGGTGTGTTCATAACAATTCAACTGTTCTACCTTGTTAGCTGGCAAATACTGTAGATCCAAGTTGGCTGAACTTCAATTTTAAAGATTAGCTGGTTACTCACTAGCACGTGGGCTTGTGCTTGAGAGATTGTTTATGTGTGTTAATTTGCCTGCTACCAGAAGTCATTATTACAAGCATTTTGCTACACCCGCAATAACATCTGATAAATATATGTATGTGACAAATACATTTGATTTGATTAGTTGATGTGCATTATGCATGGTTCTGGTTAAATGTTTAACAAAAATACATTTTCATAGACAGACTTGAAAGCCAGATCAGTGATTATTGCAAAAAAAACAAGCTTATTTAGAGAACATATAATTTTTTACATACAATATATCGTTAATCGCCCATAAGTTCGAAAACAAAATCATGATATGATTTTTAGGCCATATCGCCCAGCCCTAACCTACTGTGTGTGTCCGTGTGTCTGTTTACAATTGTTTACATGTACGTGTGTGTGCATGTGTCTGTGATTGTGAGTGTGTGATCGTGTTTGTCCATGTGCGCGTGTGAACACAGTGCTTAAACCATGTGCTAAAAGACATTGCTCAAGGCATAATCACCTCTTAATAGCTTGTTGACATTCATCATTGTCTGTGATGCAAGCATCTAATTATGCCAATTATCTTCATCACCACGGTGACAAAGTCTAGACATTGAGGTGTAGGTAAGGGTATTGTCTGTGTTAGAGGGTGTTTTACCCTGCTATATACTGTTTAGGTAAGTTAACTACCATATGTGTTGCAATAGAAGTAGGGAGAGCGTGTATGTAGTTTGGGGGCCTATATATGGGGGCCTATATATCGGGGTGTATGTAGTTTGGGGGCCTATATACCCAAACGTTTTCACTCAGCCCCCCCCCCCCCCCCCGAGGGTGCGCACCATATCTATTTCTATAGATATAAGGGGCCAAGGGGTGCAAAGAAGGTTTTGCTGTTTTTAAAGCATATTTTCTTGCAATTATATACATTTTGCCATGTCTAATGTGTATTCATATGATATTTGAGTGACTCGAACATTACTACAAAATCTAAGGGCTAAAAAACCTAGATAAAAAACTATGCTTGTTGATCTGAGCATTTCTGACAAGTTATAAATATCTCTAAGGTATATAATGACTGACATGACAAGAGAAACTGATGATGCACTACCCAGTTTTGAATCTGCACCTTGTGCATTCTACTATTACAACTTTCAAGAGCAAGTTGAAAGCTGGACGGAGTTGAGGGGAGGGGCCTGTCGAGGTCGCCCCTCAGTTTGGGAACCACTGGCCTATATCGCTGTACCTACTACACTGGCTGGCCTGATCAATGACACGTTAAGCTGGTCCCCTTTCATGTGAGCGCTTCCAGAGGGGGGTTGAGTAGGGTTGTGTGTGTGTGTGTGTGTGTGTGCATGGGGTGACCGAGGGTTTGAGGGGTATTGATGATGGGTGGGGAGAAGGGGTGGTAGACCTGGGATGGGGGTCTGGAACCAGTCTGGATCCCATCACTAGGACAGTGGGGTGGGGGTGATGGCACGCTTGATGGATTCCTTTTAACCACTCTCCAGTCGTTCTCAAACCAGTGTTTCCCACAGCTAGATATGCTCTGAAGCTGGACACCAGGAGCCCGGAATCAGAACCTGCATTTTATTAGGCAAAATCTAAAAGTAAAATCTGCTAGCTGTACATTGTAGGCGCCGCAGGGTGGCTGCCCTCTGCTCCAGCCTCTCCAACTTTGTGTGAGTGTGTGTATCGGAGGGGTTGGATACAGCAGAAGACACATTTATGTCTCGTATGGATTAATTCAGTATTCTTCTTCATAGTGGAGCAACAGAGACCTATGTTCCTTGAACCATAGGGAGAAGGACAAGACAGATCTGACACAAATAAATACTCTGCACTTGGCAGTTAGTAGTGTGTTCTCTCTCTGTTTTAGTTTCTCTCTCTTTCTCATTCCCTCTGGAAAAAAAGGAATATCACAGAAGAAAACGGAAGACTAGAATGGTATCTGGTGTGCTCTCTGTGTCAGCAGAGCCTTGTGTATGCGTCCATGTGTGTGCGTGTTTGTGCATGTGTGCTTGTGCGTGTGTGGGATCCTGAGAACTTGGCAGTGTGTTAGTGGTGTGTTCCAGGAGTGAGGGGGTCGGTGTGAGCCTATCCAGCCCTTTCTCTGGATCCCTTTCAGCCCGGACACAATCCTCCATCCAGCCCCTGGCTCTGTGCCTCATAGCTCCACAGCCAAGATGCTGTGGTACCATACACACACTCGTGTCAATGTGTCTGTATACAACCAATTCTTTACTGTTTAAACACTTCTCATTTGTCAGTGTTTAGTGATGGTAATGTATATTTGTCGGAGAATAAAAGCTTGAAATATCCGACTGCTCAAATTTGTCAGATAGGACATGGCAAATTTTCGAATTGCTTTCGCAGATTTAAATGTTTTTTCACTGTTGCTTTGGTGTCTTTTTCCACAGTGATTTGAAACACGGATGAAAACGGTACACCACTGGCCTCCAGATAATAGCCTAATACAGGTAACTGCCAAAATAAAATAAACATCAACATAAAGTGTCTTAATGGGGCGTTGTGCCACCACGATCCAGAACAATCAATCAATCACATTTATTTATAGAGCCCTTTTTACAACAGCAGTTGTCACAAAGTGCTTATACAGAAACCCAGCCTAAAACCCCAGAGATGAGATGCAGAGGCAGCTTCAGTGCACCTAGGCATAGATTCTACAAGTGTCTGGAACTCTGTTGGCGGTATGCGACACCATTCTTCCACGAGATATTCCATCATTTGGTGTTTTGTTGATGGTGGTGGAAAACACACTCTCAGGCGCCGCTCCAGAATCTCCTATAAGTGTTCAATTGGGTTGAGATCTGGGGACTGAGACGGCCACGGCATATGGTTTACATCGTTTTCATGCTCATCAAACCATTCAGTGACCACTTGTGCTCTGTGGATGGGGGCATTGTCATCCTATGGGGGCATAGACATGGTAGCCAAAATAATGGCCTGCTCAGCATTTTTATTCATGAACCTAAGCATGTGTAACCGATGTGAAATGGCTAGCTAGTTAGCGGTGGTGCGCGCTAGTAGCGTTTCAATCAGGTGACGTCACTCGCTCTGCGACCTTAAGTAGTTGTTCCCTTTGCGCTGCAAGGGCCGCGATTTTTGTGGCGCGATGGGTAACGATGCTTCGTGGGTGTCAGTTGTTGATGTGTGCAGAGGGTCCCTGGTTCGAGCCCAGGTTGGGGCGAGGAGAGGGACGGAAGCTATACTGTTACACATGATGGGATGTTAATTTCCTAATTAACGCAGAAAACACACCTGTGTGGAAGCACCTCCTTTCATTATACTTTGTATCCCTGATTTTACTCAAGTGTTTCCATTATTTTGGCAATTACCTGTAGCTATTAGTTGGGCCCATATACATTTTATTTTTAGCCTAATTCCGTTTTTTTCCAAAATTCAATTTTCTCCGTTTTCAGTTCTTTTCCCTCAGATTTTTGCTCTCAAAATCGCACGTTTTTAATTGAATAACAACAACATTGGATGTTTTAAGTCCACAACAATGCTTAAACCGCATCAGGAGACCACTTTTGAGGTCTGGGAAAAATCTAAGATGCCCTTTAATTCAACTGTGCACCGACAAGAGACTAATTTGGTTATTTTTGTAGCACACATGTCATTGCAGAGTTTGCTAAACAAATCGCCATTGGATTGACACAAATAATCATGATATTATGATACCAGATAGACATACTGTAGTTAACATTTAATTGAGAAGGTTTTTGAGAAAGCCTTTCCATCTACCAGAAGAAGGTTATCATTGTTAGCGTCATCACTAATGGCTACAAGTGGTAGACAAACACTCACACACAGACAGGGGCATTCCTGCATTGCCTCTTCAGAAAGTTAAAGGAAAATACGAATCATTGAATTTTGTTCATATTTTATGATAATTTTGGGCATATTAATAAATGTTCTTACTAGTTTAATACATTTAGTTGATTTCCTACTAAGTTCAATACATTTTTGAATATTGTTGAAATTATGTCTTAATGTCTGGATTCCATGATTCTGTCCGCATTCTCCGCATCACAGATTTTATAGGGCCCCAGTATAGTGTCAGACAGTGTATGGGGATATTGATTAAGTCTCAGTGGGATGACCCTGTTAATGTGACAAACAGACGGCCATTTCCTCACTGCACTCCCAAACATCACTTTAGCCACAAGCACACACAACCATCGGCGCCTTCATCAGTGCACTCTTCACTCTTCTGGCCTGGGGACTGATGGATAATGGATCGTATGACAATGCCTGCATCCCAAATGGCACACTATTCCCCATAGGGCTCTGTCAAAAGTAGTGCACTATATAGGGAATAGGGTGCCACCTAAAGACTTTAGGACATGCCCACTGAAATGGACTTCAGCAAAACATCCTAGAACAGGATTGGCAACTCGAGTCCTTGGGGGGAATCGCTTTATTGGAAACACGTTGTTCTGCGGGCAGACCTGCCGGTTCTGACTAGATGGAGTACAGCTGAAGTGATTTTTCGTAACAGATTAGGAGAATTAACGTAACAGATTAGGAGAATTGACGTAGCAGGTTAGGATGATTAAAGTAGCAGGTTAGGATGATTAAAGTAGCAGGTTAGGATGATTAGCGTAGCAGGTTAGGATGATTAGCGTAGCAGGTTAGGATGATTAGCGTAGCAGGTTAGGATGATTAGCGTAGCCGGTTAGGATGATTAGCGTAGCCGGTTAGGAGGATTAACGTAGCAGGTTAGGAGAATTAGGTTAAGATTAGGAAAAGGGTTAGGGTTAAACTAAAATTCTACAATTGTCTCTGACACAACTCAAACATATCTAGCCACAACCAGGCCTGCCATCAGAACAGCCTTCGTTTCCAATAACGTGATTCTGCATCCTAGGGGGCCTGATTGGTGTCATACATTTTCCCCAGCCCTAACTAATACGTCTGATTAAACTTATTATATTCTAAACTGGAGACTTTGATAAGTTAATTATTGGTGTCCGGTGTGTGTTAGCTAGGCCTGGGACAAAAGTGTATCACCAATCAGGCCCCTGAGGACTGGAGTTGCCCTTCCCTGTCCCAGAACTGAACAGCTACTTGTACCTATAGCTATGCATGTTTTTTTCTTTAATGCTAACTATTCTAATATGGGAAAAACAAACTATATGCAGAGTAAAAAAGTGTGTAAACAGCATTTACATGTACCCCACTACATACAGTGGGGCAAAAAAGTATTTAGTCAGCCACCAATTGTGCAAGTTCTCCCACTTAAAAAGATGAGAGAGGCCTGTAATTTTCATCATAGGTACACGTCAACTATGACAGACAAAATGAGAAAAAAAATCCAGAAAATCACATTGTAGGATTTTTTATGAATTTATTTGCAAATTATGGTGGAAAATAAGTATTTGGTCAATAACAAAAGTTTCTCAATACTTTCTTATATACCCTTTGTTGGCAATGACACAGGTCAAACGTTTTCTGTAAGTCTTCACAAGGTTTTCACACACTGTTGCTGGTATTTTGGCCCATTCCTCCATGCAGATCTCCTCTAGAGCAGTGATGTTTTGGGGCTGTCGCTGGGCAACACGGACTTTCAACTCCCTCCAAAGATTTTCTATGGGTTGAGATCTGGAGACTGGCTAGGCCACTCCAGGACCTTGAAATGCTTCTTACGAAGCCACTCCTTCGTTGCCCGGGCGGTGTGTTTGGGATCATTGTCATGCTGAAAGACCCAGCCACGTTTAATCTTCAATGCCCTTGCTGATGGAAGGAGGTTTTCACTCAAAATCTCACGATACATGGCCCCATTCATTATTTCCTTTACACGGATCAGTCGTCCTGGTCCCTTTGCAGAAAAACAGCCCCAAAGCATGATGTTTCCACCCCCATGCTTCACAGTAGGTTTGGTGTTCTTTGAATGCAACTCGGCATTCTTTGTCCTCCAAACACGACGAGTTGAGTTTTTACCAAAAAGTTAGATTTTGGTTTCATCTGACCATATGACATTCTCCCAATCCTCTTCTGGATCATCCAAATGCTCTCTAGCAAACTTCAGACGGGCCTGGACATGTACTGGCTTAAGCAGGGGGACACGTCTGGCACTGCAGGATTTGAGTCCCTGGCGGCGTAGTGTGTTACTGATGGTAGGCTTTGTTACTTTGGTCCCAGCTCTCTGCAGGTCATTCACTAGGTCCCCCCGTGTGGTTCTGGGATTTCTGCTCACTGTTCTTGTGATCATTTTGACCCCACGGGGTGAGATCTTGCGTGGAGCCCCAGATCGAGGGAGATTATCAGTGGTCTTGTATGTCTTCCATTTCCTAATAATTGCTCCCACAGTTGATTTCTTCAAACCAAGCTGCAAACCTATTGCAGATTCAGTCTTCCCAGCCTGGTGCAGGTCTACAATTTTGTTTCTGGTGTCCTTTGACAGCTCTTTGGTCTTGGCCATAGTGGAGTTTGGAGTGTGACTGTTTGAGGTTGTGGACAGGTGTCTTTTATACTGATAACAAGTTCAAACAGGTGACACTAATACAGGTAACGAGTGGAAGACAGAGGAGCCTCTTAAAGAAGAAGTTACAGGTCTGTGAGAGCCAGAAATCTTGCTTGTTTGTAGGTGACCAAATACTTATTTTCCACCATAATTTGCAAATAAATTCATAAAAAATCCTACAATGTGATTTTCTGGATTTTTTTTCTCATTTTGTCTGTCATAGTTGACGTGTACCTATGATGAAAATTACAGGCCCCTCTCATCTTTTTAAGTGGGAGAACTTGCACAATTGGTGGCTGACTAAATACTTTTTTGCCCCACTGTATGTAGTGGAGTACATGTAAATGCTGTTTACACACTTTTTTACTCTGTACCTGAATACGTCATGTATTGAATCTATACACAAATGGGTGTACACAAATGGAGAAAGATTTAGATTTTTCACTGTTAGACTACAAAGGGAAGCACAGCTGGGAGCTGCCCAGTGACACGAGCCTACCAGATGAGCTAAATGACTTCTATGCTCGCTTCGAGGCAAGCAACACTGAGGCATGCATGAGAGCATCAGCTGTTCCGGACGACTGTGTGATCATGCTCTCCGACGTGAGTAAGACCTTTAAACAGGTCAACATTCACAAGGCTGCGGGGCCAGATGGATTACCAGGACGTGTGCTCCGGGCATGTGCTGACCAACTGGCAGGTGTCTTCACTGACATTTTCAACATGTCCTTGATTGAGTCTGTAATACCAACATGTTTCAAGCAGACCACCATAGTCCCTGTGCCCAAGAACACGTAGGCAACCTGCCTAAATGACTACAGACCCGTAGCACTCACGTCCGTAGCCATGAAGTGCTTTGAAAGGCTGGTAATGGCTCACATCAACATCATTATCCCAGAAACCCACTCCAATTTGCATACCGCCCAAACAGATCCACAGATGATGCAATCTCTATTGCACTCCACACTGCCCTTTCCCACCTGGACAAAAGGAACACTTATGTGAGAATGCTATTCATTGACTACAGCTCAGCATTCAACACCATAGTACCCTCAAAGCTCATAACTGAGCTAAGGATCGTGGGACTAAACACCTCCCTCTGCAACTGGATCCTCGACTTCCTGACGGCAGGGTAGCCTAGTGGTTAGAGCGTTGGACTAGTAACTGAAAGGTTGCAAGTTTAAATCCCCGAGCTGACAAGGTACAAATCTGTCATTCTGCCCCTGAACAGACAGTTAACCCACTGTTCCTAGGCTGTCATTGAAAATAAGAATTTGTTCTTAACTGACATGCCTAGTTAATTAAAGGTAAAATAAAAAAATAAAACCTCCTAGTGGGGAGGGTAGGTAGCAACTAGAGGTCTGCCGATTATGCTTTTTCAATGCCGATTATTGGAGGACCAAAAAAAAACAATACCGATTTAATCGGCTGATTATTATGATATATATTTTTTTATTATTATTATTTTTATTTTTTGTAATAATGACAATTACAACAATACTGAATGAACACTTATTTTAACTTAATATAATACATCAATAAAATCAATTTAGCCTCAAATAAATAATGAAACGTTCAATTTGGTTTAATTAAATAATGCAAAAACAAAGTGTTGGAGGAGAAAGTAAAAGTGCAATATGTGCCATGTAAAAAAGCTAACATTTAAGTTCCTTGCTCAGAACATGAGAACATATGAAAGCTGGTGGTTCCTTTTAACATGAGTCTTCAATATTCCCAGGTAAGAAGTTTTAGGTTGTAGTTATTAAAGGAATTATAGGACTATTTCTCTATATGATTTGTATTTCATATACCTTTGACTATTGGATGTTCTTATAGGCACTTTAGTATTGCCAGTGTAACAGTATAGCTTCCGTCCCTCTCCACGCTCCTACCTGGGCTCAAACCAGGAACACATCGTCAACAGCCACCTTCGAAGCAGCGTTACCCATGCAGAGCAAGTGGAACAACTACTCCAAGTCTCGAGTGACGTTTGAAACGCTATTAGCGTCAACTCACCACGTAGCTTATTCTTAATATTTGTCCATAGGCAACCAGAGTGAGGACAGACATTTTTCGGAATAAATGTGACGAGTGAAAAACGCAATGAAATAGACCACTCCCTACTCAGTATCTTATTCTGCCGCAATACAACTTTGTATGCGTTGTTTTTTGGCAACCTTGTTATTTACGAAGTTTTTGGAATAGATGATTCCTGTTGGAACGTTCCACAAATTATACCCACCCGGCTTAGTCATAAACAACGCAATGCTTGAAGCACAGCGAAGAGCTGCTGGCAAAACGCACGAAAGTGCTGTTTGAATGAATGCTTACGAGTCTGCTGCTGCCTACCACAGCTCAGTCAGACTGCTCTATCAAATATCAAATCATAGACTTAATTATAATATAATAAACACACAGAAATACGAGCCTTAGGTCATTAATATGTTCGAATCCGGAAACTATCATCTCAAAAACAAAAGTTTTTTTCTTTCAGTGAAATACGGAACCGTTCCGTATTTTATCTAACGGGTGGCATCCCTAAGTCTAAATATTCCTGTTACATTGCACAACCTTCGATGTTATGTCATAATTACGTAATATTCTGGCAAATTAGTTCGCAACGAGCCAGGCGGCCCAAACTGTTCCATCTACCCTGACTCTGCGTGCAATGACCGCTAGAGATGTGACACAATTTCATGTTAGCAGGCAATATTAACTAAATATGCAGGTTTAAAAATATATACTTGTGTATTGATTTTAAAGAAAGGCATTGATGTTTATGGTTAGGTACATTGGTGCAACGACTACTTTTTTCGCAAATGCGCTTGTTAAATCAACACCCGTTTGTCGAAGTAGGCTCTGATTCAAGGAGAAATTAATAGGCACCGCATCGATTATATGCAACGCAGGACACGTTAGATAAACTAGTAATATCATCAACCATGTGCAGTTAACTAGTGATTATGTTTGATAGTTTTTTATAAGATAAGTTTAATGCTAGCTAGCAACGTACCTTGGCTTCTTGCTGCCCTCGCGTAACATGCAGGCTCCTCGTGGAGTGCAATGTAAGGCAGGTGGTTAGAGCATTGGACTAGTAACCGAAGGTTGCAAAAACGAATCCCCCCTGAACAAGGCAGTTAACCCCCGTTCAGAGGCCGTCATTGAAAAAAATGTGTTCTTAATCTCACTTGCCTAGTTAAATAAAGGTGTAAAAATAATAATAATAATAAATAAAAACAAATCTGCAAATCGGTGGCCAAAAATACCGATTACCGATTGTTATGAAAACTTGAAATCGGCCCTAATTAATCGGCCATTCCGATTAATCGGTCGACCTCTACTAGCAACACACACATCTGCCACGCTGACCCTCAACACTGGAGCTCCCCAGGGGTGCGTGCTCAGTCCCCTCCTGTACTCCCTGTTCACCCACAACTGCATGGTCAGGCAAGACTCCAACACCATCATTAAGTTTGCAGACGACACAACAGTGGTAGGCCTGATCACCGACAACGACGAGACAGCCTATAGGGAGGAGGTCAGAGACCTGGTCGATGGGAGGAGGTCAGAGACCTGGTCGATGGGAGGAGGTCAGAGACCTGGTCGATGGGAGGAGGTCAGAGACCTGGGAGGGAGGTCAGAGACCTGGCCGATGGTCATTATGGCCAAACAGTTCTATTTTTGTTTCATCGTGTTGTTTCATTAGGTTGGAGTTTAAATGACTCCAACCTTAGTGTTTCAACCACTCATCAAATCTCTTGTTAACAAACTATAGTTTTGGCAAGTCGGTTAGGACATCTACTTTGTGCATGACACAAGTCATTTTTCCAACAACTGTTTACAGACAGATTATTTCACTGTATCTCAATTCCAGTAGGTCAGAAGTTTACATACACTAAGTTGACTGTACCTTTAAACAGCTTGGAAAATTCCAGAAAATTATGTCATGGCTTTAGAAGCTTCTGATAGGCTAATTGACATAATTTGAGTCAATTGGAGGTGTACCTGTGGATGTATTTCAAGGCCTACCTTCAAACTCAGTGCCTCTTTGCTTGACATCATGGGAAAATCTAAAGAAATCAAGACCTCAGAAAACAGAAAACAATTGTAGGCCTCCACAAGTCTGGTTCATCCTTGGGAGCAATTTCCAAATGCCTGAAGGTGCCACGTTCATCTGTACAAACAATAGTACGCAAGTATAAACACCATGGGACAACGCAGCTGTCATACCGCTCAGGAAGGAGACGCGTTCTGTCTCCTAGAGATGAACATACTTTGATGCGAAAAGTGCCAATCAATCCCAGAACAGCAGCAAAGGACCTTGTGAAGATGCTGGAGGAAACAGGTACAAAAGTATCTATATCCACAGTAAAACGAGTCCTATATCACCAAAACCTGAAAGGCTGCTCAGCAAGAAAGATGCCACTGCTCCAAATCCGCCATAAAAAAAGCCAGACTATGGTTTGCAACTGCACATGGGGACAAAGTTCGTACTTTTTGGAGAAATGAAAGAATGAAACACGATGAAACAAAAATAGAACTGTTTGGCCATAATGACCATCGTTATGTCTGGAGGATAAAGGGGGATGCTTGCAAGCCGAAGAACACCATCCCAACCGTGAAGCACGGGGATGGCAGCATCATGTTGTGGGGGTGCTTTGCTGCAGGGGGGACTGGTGCACTTCACAAAATAGATGGCATCATGAGAAGGAAAATTATGTGGATATATTGAAGTAGCATCTCAAGACATCAGTCAGGAAGTTAAAGCTTGGTCGCAAATGGGTCTTCCAAATGGACAATGCATACCCAAGCATACTTCCAAAGTTGTGGCAAAATGGCTTAAGGACAACAAAGTCAAGGTATTGGAGTGGCCATCACAAAGCCCTTACCTCAATCCTATAGAAAATTTATGGGCAGAACTGAAAAAGTGTGTCATACCGCTTATACCGTTAGCAAGGAGGCCTACAATCCTGATTCAGTTACACCAGCTCTGTCAGGAGGAATGGGCCAAAATTCACCCAACTGTTTATGTACACTTCTGACTTCAACTGTACATATTACATGCACCTTATCAGTAAAAATCTGTCATTAATTTTACCTTTATTTAACTAGGCATGTCAGTTAAGAACAAATTCTTATTTTCAATGACGGCCTAGGAACAGTGGGTTAACTGCCTTGTTCAGGGGCTGAACGACAGATTTGTACCTTGTCAGCTCGGGCATTTGAACTTACAACCTTTCAGTTACTAGTCCAACGCTCTAACCACTAGGCTACGCTGCCGCCCCATTTAATGATGCGTTAATGATGCCTAGGTACCTAGGAGTGATGTCGAGAAACATTGGTGTAGATTAAAACACTGAGAGAGGACACAACTCTGAAGAGAGGAGCAGTGGAATGACGGTCTTCATCTCTGTGCTCACAAAGGGTTAACAACATACCTGCCTGCAGTCATGGAGCCACCCTGTCAGGAGGGCTGGGGCTACAGACAGACAGCCACATTAGCAGTGTGTGAGTGTGTGGGTGCTTGCCCGTGCCTATGTGTCCGTCCTGCGTGTCTGTGTGTGTCTCTGTCTGTCTCTGTATCTATGCGTGTGTGTGCGTGTGGTTTTGTGCCTCTGTGTGTGTGTGTGTGGGCCTGTGTTTAAATGCTGATTGATGTAGCTCTGGCTTTGTCAGCTCTTTGGCAAAGGTGGAACAGGTGTGACTCTGCCACAGAGAGCTCGGCTCAGACAAGCCATATCACGGTACAATGAGGTCATTGTGGAACACACACATTCCTCACTCAGCAAGGGCCTCAGACTGTTACAGGGCTGGAGGTGGCCATCTGCATGTGTGGGTGTCCGTGTGTGTTGTGTGTGTGTGTGTGTGTGTGTCTGTTTGTGTTTGTCCGTGTGTATGTGTGTCCAGGTTAGGAGGATTTGGATGAGATTTACAGTATGACAGGGGATGTGTGCTCGCCAGTTGTGTGTCCCTGTTCACTCTCTCTCTCTTTCACACACACACACACACACACACACACACACACACACACACACACACACACACACTTAAAATGTTCATCTTGTGACTAAAGTGAATGGTGCTCAGCTAATGGGAGTGCTCAGTAGTCTAATGATTTTGGAACATGTCATGGCCTTGTCTACAACGTTATTCCTTTTCCAAGTGGGAATGGAGCAAGTCTTCTCGGGTAATGTGAATGGGGCCAGTCTTCTCGGGTACTGTGAATGGGGCCAGTCTTCTCGGGTACTGTGAATGGAACAAGTCTCCTGGGTAATGTGAATGGAACAAGTCTCCTGGGTAATGTGAATGGAACAAGTCTCCTGGGTAATGTGAATGGAACAAGTCTCCTGGGTAATGTGAATGGAACAAGTCTCCTGGGTAATGTGAATGGAACAAGTCTCCTGGGTAATGTGAATGGAACAAGTCTCCTGGGTAATGTGAATGGAACAAGTCTCCTGGGTAATGTGAATGGAACAAGTCTCCTGGGTAATGTGAATGGAACAAGTCTCCTGGGTAATGTGAATGGAACAAGTCTCTTGGGTAATGTGAATGGAACAAGTCTCTTGGGTAATGTGAATGGAACAAGTCTCTTGGGTAATGTGAATGGAACAAGTCTCTTGGCTAATGTGAATGGAACAAGTCTCTTGGCTAATGTGAATGGAACAAGTCTCTTGGCTAATGTGAATGGAACAAGTCTCTTGGCTAATGTGAATGGAACAAGTCTCTTGGCTAATGTGAATGGAACAAGTCTCTTGGCTAATGTGAATGGAACAAGTCTCTTGGCTAATGTGAATGGAACAAGTCTCGTGGGTAATGTGAATGGAACAAGTCTCCGGGGTAATATCTTGTATTTGTATTTATTATGAATCCCCATTTAGCTGCTGCGAAGGCAGAATTAAGGCAGTTAATACAATTTTGAAAACATGACAATACATTCACAGATTTCACAACACTGTGTGCCCTCAGGCCCCAACTCCACCACTACCACATATCTACAGTACTAAATATATGTGTGTATAGTGCAAATGTTATCGTGTGTGTATGCATGTGTCTGTGTCTATGTTTGTGTTGCTTCACAGTCCTCGCTGTTCCATAAGGTGTTTTTTTTAATGTTTTTTTAAATCAACTTGGGGACTGTGAAGAAACCTCTTGTAATGTGAATGGAGCCAGTCTCCTGGGTAATGTGAATGGAGCCAGTCTCCTGGGTAATGTGAATGGGGCCAGTCTCCTGGGTAATGTGAATGGGGCCAGTCTCCTGGGTAATATAAATGGGGCCAGTCTCCTGGGTAATATAAATGGGGCCAGTCTCCTGGGTAATATAAATGGGGCCAGTCTCCTGGGTAATGTGAATGGGGCCAGTCTCCTGGGTAATGTGAATGGGGCCAGTCTCCTGGGTAATATAAATGGGGCCAGTCTCCTGGGTAATGTGAATGGGGCCAGTCTCCTGGGTAATGTGAATGGGGCCAGTCTCCTGGGTAATGTGAATGGGGCCAGTCTCCTGGGTAATGTGAATGGGGCCAGTCTCCTGGGTAATGTGAATGGGGCCAGTCTCCTGGGCAATGTGAATGGGGCCAGTCTCCTGGGTAATGTGAATGGGGCCAGTCTCCGGGGTAATGTGAATGGGGCCAGTCTCCGGGGTAATGTGAATGGGGCCAGTCTCCTGGTAGAACATGTACTTTAGTGTTAAAAGAGACGATGTGTGTTTTTCTCAAATGAAGTCATCTCTCAGAGTCAGCATCTGAACCGTGGGCATCTGGGTTTGTTTGGATCAGCACCTTGACTTGTTTTACCTCAAACTGCACTCCTCTGAGCTGTGGTTCTGTCACTCCTTCCCTCGCTCTGTCGCTTTCTCTCTCTCTCTCTTTTATTTCTTTATCCGTCTTTGTCTTTCTACTTTTCATGCTCACTCTCCCTCAACGTGTGTGTGTGTGTGTGTGTGTGTGTGGTGCTATAGCCCGGGTTGGGTGTCTGGACCAGGTCCCTTAGCTATTTTATAGTTTAACCAGCCTTGACTTGCTGTGTGGTGACATGCCTGCACTGACTGGATGACTGGGAGGATCTCTGTGTGTGTGTATGGATCAGTGTGCTAGAGCTCGGGGCTGACTGCTGGGCCATGCTTGAAAGACTTCTGGCATGTGCTGGTGCCTGCATTTTTCACCCTTGACTGGAAGCATATGCTGCCGCACAATCGGGCCAGTGTTAGCGTGTGGGTCCCAGGCAGCTTCCTCCACATCTGGCAGTGCTTGGCCCTCCTTCCAGGTGAATCACGACCCTGGGGAAGGTGGCTCTCAGTCAGCCCCCCTCAACCCCCCTTCAACCCTGGCTTCAGCCTGCCTCCCAGCACGGGCATCTGGAAGTGTCTGGATCCGTCTCACACACAAAGCTCCATCTCCCACATGCTTTTCCAATTTCATCCGCCCTCACTCCCCCACCATGCCCCCCTTGCCCCTCTCTACCCAACCCTGTTACCCCTCTCTACTCACTACTCACTCCTGGTGACGTGGTTAATCCAGCCATGGATGAAGTGTGTGTGTGTGGGAGGTGGGAGGGTATTCTCTGTGACCCTTAAACAGGAATGTCATGGGCAGGCTGGGTAATTATGTCCCCATGCCTGATGGGAAGGCCCCGGTGTGTGTGTCCGGGCCGACCGGTGGAAGTGGTGTGTGTGTGTGTGTGTCAGCGCTGATTGATTGTGACACAAACAGATGTATGTGGGGAGGAAACATGTCTGTGTCTGTGTGGAATCGGCCCATTCTCATCATTAAAACTGAAAATCAACATCTTGCTCTGATTAACTACTAAGTCCCCAAGGAGATGTCAAGTAGCTCAGAGACAGCACCGATCCTGTACACGTGTATCTTCGTTTGACATAAATCTGTGTCCCTGTGTATAAATACTTGTCATTGACAGTACATTGTCAGCTAGCCTAGTACTTTCTTTGTGACTCTGTTTGACATAATCCTGTGTCCCTGTCGTTACATTGTGCCGGTGGATGATGGTACATTGTCATTTAGCCTAGTACTACAACACACAGCCATGTCGCTCTTTGTTCTAGTGTTTGTTCTAGTGTTCGTTCTAGTGTTCTGGAATAGAATAGTTTTTTTTTTCTCTCACCAGTTTGGAAACAAACTTTATTTGTGTGGTTGGAGTCGACAGAGACAGAGAGCATTTCTCTCCCCTGCTCTTCACAAAGGAATGTCGCTGCTGGGGTCTCACATTTCACTAAAGAGGCAGAAATGGAGAGAAAGAGTGCGAAAGCGAGAGGGGGGAAAAACAAGTCACCCCAGTGGTTGAGGCCCATGTTGTCTGTGATCGTGTGAGACACCGTGTCATGCTTGTTTTGTTTAAATATTGAACAGCTTTAGTGCTGCGCTGTGTGTGTGTGTGTGTGTGTGTATTTTGTGTGTGTTGTGTGTGTGTGACGACCAGCAAGAGTTTAGTGGATCATCTGGAAGCCTAATAAATTGCGTATTTTATTAGCTGTGAGTGTCTCACACACACACACACACACACACACACACACATACAACACACACACACACACACACAACACACACCACTGTGGTGATTATTACTGTCTGATAGGGCTTGTCTACAGAAGACCATTTTAAGAAAGAAAACACTCATTACATTACAGTTTCTGGCTGCTGGTGCTGTTTCTGGGCCGTGGCTGACTGGGCAGAAAACTGGGCTGGGTTAGGTCTCTCATTTGACTGGCTTTGAATGGGCTTGTATCAGTGGGTCCGTCCCAAATTGTACCCTATTCTCTACATAGTGCACTACATAGGGAATAAGGTTCCACTGGGTGATGGGTGTAGTTTTGTGTTGTAAGCCAATGTGTTTTAAGATGAAGCATGTCTGAATCACCTTTCTCTCATGTTAATAAAAGGATAGCCCCAGAGAAGGCTTTTTGTGCGGTGTGAGCATTGATCAGACTTGAATAACATCTTTCAGAGAGGTTTTCCTTTAGATGTTATTTAATAAAAAACTCCTTCCAAATCACCTGGCTGGGTTGTAGGCTATGTTTACTAGGAAACACGAAGTGCAGCTCAAAATCTTCTGAAAAGGAAAATAAAAATGAGATTTCTTGTTCAGTTAATAGCTTCTCTGTTTTAAAATGCTATTGTGTGTGTGTGTGTGTGTGTGTGTGTTAAACCATGACCCAGGTGTTTGACCCAGACAGCTTTGACTCTCTCTTCCTTTAAACATGTGACGACTGGAGCTTTCACCCAGTGATGTTTGTCCACAAACAGACTACTGTAGTGCCACAGCCAAGCCTCACTCAGCCCCTACAAGCCCTAACACAGCCCTGGGCCACGCTGTGGATGTCTCAGTGTGTCTCAATGTGTGTCTCTGAGTGTGTCAGTGTCTCAATGTGTGTGTCCGAGTGTGTCAGAGTGTCTCAAAGTAGGGTGTTTGTGTGACTGCACTAATGTAAGTCGTTTTGAATAACATCATCAACTAAATGTGTGTGTGTGTGTGTGTGTGTGTGTGTGTGTGTGTGTGTGTGTGTGTGTGTTCCAGTGCAGGGTCAGAGGGTGGACACAGGAGGACAAACCCACCCCTGAGAGTCCTATAGAGTAAGAGCCACCAGAGTGAGTGTTTGTGTTGGTCTTAATGACACCTAAACACAGCCAAGACACGCACAGACCCACAACAATCTCCAGGCCCTCATCTCTTTAATCTGTCCCCTCACTTATTCCCTCTGTTCCTGCTCTCTTCCTCCTGCGCCCAGAGCCCACCCCTAACCCAGCCCAGAGGAGGTCACGTTGTGTCACCACAGCAAAGTCCTCTGGGTAAATAACCCCTCAAGTCTCAGTGCCTCACCGCTGCCACCACCTGAGGGGCGAGAGAGAGACGGCCCCACAGGACAACGAGCTGGAACTCAAAACAACTGGCAGTGGTTTGGAACAAAATAAGACTATTTGGCCAAAATCTTGATTTCTTTTTCAGTTACCTTTTGAAGTGAACAAAATGGTTTGCTTTTTAGATAATGTAATGGAACAATTTGTGTTGTGCTCATTCAAGGCCATGGTTCTGTGATACGGGCTGTTGCAGTGTGCAGCACTAGAATTTAGTAAAGGTGTCCATTTTTAGCCTTCACCAATGTTTACTTCATTTCTTCACTGGTTCATTGCTTCATTGTTTACTGGTTTGTTGCTTTACTGGTTTGCCGGTAACGGTAAGTTCAATAAAGGTTTTTAAAAAAAAAAAAAAGAATATATAATACTTCACCGCTCCATGTAGGCTCAGGCAAAAACGAGCGGTCTGCTGTCCCATGAAGTAACACCCTGCTGTGGTTTGATGTGATGACATGGAACAGGAGGGAGCATATGGAAGTTGCTCTCCAGGGATTGAATTATTCCCTTTGTGTGTTTCTCTCAGCCCAGTGCTGCCAGGTGCAGGTGTAGTGACATTTAGATTTCACTGAGCAGATCACATGGCTGTCAGATGGAGGGACAGAGATGAATGTAACGCAGCATCAGATGGGGGGACAAAGATGAATGTAACTCAGCATCAGATGGGGTTGGAGACAGGGGGGTAGATGAATGTAACCCAGCATCAGATGGTGGTGGAGACGGGGGGGTAGATGAATGTAACCCAGCATCAGATGGGGGTGGAGACAGGGGGGGGGGGGGGGGTAGATGAATGTAACCCAGCATCAGATAGGGGTGAAGACAGGGGGGTAGATTAATGTAACCCAGCATCAGATGGGGTTGGAGACAGGGGGGTAGATGAATGTAACTCAGCATCAGATGGGGGTGGAGACAGGGGGGTAGATGAATGTAACTCAGCATCAGATGGTGGTGGAGACGGGGGGGTAGATGAATGTAACCCAGCATCAGATGGTGGTGGAGACAGGGGGGTAGATGAATGTAACTCAGCATCAGATGGGGTTGGAGACAGGGGGGTAGATGAATGTAACCCAGCATCAGATGGTGGTGGAGACGGGGGGGTAGATGAATGTAACCCAGCATCGGATGGGGGTGAAGACAGGGGGGTAGATGAATGTAACCCAGCATCAGATGGGGGTGGAGACAGGGGGGTAGATGAATGTAACCCAGCATCAGATGGGGGTGAAGACAGGGGGGTAGATGAATGTAACCCAGCATCAGATGGGGGTGGAGACAGGGGGGTAGATGAATGCAACTCAGCATCAGATGGTGGTGGAGACGGGGGGGTAGATGAATGTAACCCAGCATCAGATGGGGGTGGAGACAGGGGGGTAGATGAATGTAACCCAGCATCAGATGGTGGTGGAGACAGGGGAGTAGATTAATGTAACCCAGCATCAGATGGGGGTGGAGACGGGGGGGTAGATGAATGTAACCCAGCATCAGATGGGGGTGGAGACGGGGGGGTAGATGAATGTAACCCAGCATCAGATGGGGGTGGAGACGGGGGTCGATGAATGTAACTCAGCATCAGATAGGGGTGGAGACAGGGGGGTAGATGAATGTAACCCAGTATCGGATGGGGTGGAGACGGGGGTCGATGAATGTAACCCAGCATCAGATGGGGGTGAAGACGGGAGTAGATGAATGTAACCCAGCATCAGATGGGGGTGGAGACAGGAGATAGAGAAATGGAGGGAATCAAGTCTAGGGAGAGAGATTTGTTATTACTGTTTTTAATTTTATTGTTGTTTAGAGGAAGAGATTAATGTTTTTATTGTTGTTATTATTACTGTGATTATTATTCAAAATAGTAGTGGCCGTGGAAGTGGGTAATGGTAGTGGTAGTAGTTTAATGGGGTAGTGGTGATGGTGGCAGTGGTAGTTTAATTGGGTGGTGGATGTGATAGTAGGGATAATGGTAGTGGTAGTAGTTTAATGGGGTTGTGGTAGTAGGGATAATGGTAGAGGTGGTAGTTTAATGGTGGTAGTAGGGGTAATGGTAGCGGTAGTGGGGGTAAAGGTCGTGGTAGTAGCGGTAACGGTAGTAGTTTAATGTGGTAGTGGTAGTAGGGATAATGGTAGTGTTGATGGGGGTAATGGTAGGGGTAGTGGGGGTAATGGTAGTGATGGTAGCAGTAGTGGGGGTAATGGTAGCGGTAGTAGGGGTAATGGTAGAAGTGGTAGTAGGGGTAGCGGTATTGGGGGTAAAGGTAGTGGTAGTAGGGGTAATGGTAGGGGTAGTGGTAGTGTTAGTCGGGGTGATGGTAGTGGGGGTAATGGTAGCGGTAGTAGGGGTAATGGTAGTAGTGGTAGCGGTATTGGGGGTAAAGGTAGTGGTAGTAGGGGTAATGGTAGGGGTAGTGGTAGTGTTAGTGGGGGTAATGGTAGCGGTAGTAGGGGTAATGGTAGTAGGGGTAGCGGTATTGGGGGTAAAGGTAGTGGTAGTAGGGGTAATGGTAGTAGTTTTTATTGTTGTTGTTATTACTGATTACTCAAAATAGTAGTGGGCGTGGTAGTAGAGATAATGGTAACGGTAGTAGTTTAATGGGGTAGTGGTGGTGGTAGTAGGGATAATGGTAGCGGTAGTAGTTTAATGGGGTAGTACGGTGGTGGTAGTAGGGATAATGGTAGCGGTGGTAGTTTAATGGGGTAGTGGTTGTGGTAGTGGGGGTAATGGTAAGGGTAGTGGGGGTAATGGTAGGGGTAGTAGGGGTAATGGTGGGGGTAATGGTAGCGGTATTGGGGTAATGGTGGTAGTAGGGATAATGGTGGTAGTGGTATTTGGGGTATTGGTAGGTGTAATGGTAGTAGTGTAATGGTGATAGGGGTAGTGGGAGTAATGGTAAGGGTAGTGGAGGTAATGGTAGGGGTAATGGTAGGGGGTAATGGGGCAATGGTAGCAGTAGTAGGGGTAATGCTTGTAAAGTTAGTAGTTTAATGGGGTAGTGGTAGTAGGGGTAATGGTAGTAGGGTTAGTGGTAGTGGGGGTAAAGGTAGTGATAGTAGGGGTAGTGGTAGTAGTTTAATGGTGATAGTGGTAGTAATGGTAGTGGGGGTAGTGGTAGTGGGGATAAAGGTAGCATGGGTAGTGATAGTAGTTTAATGGTGGTAGTGGGGTAAAGATAGTGGTGGTAGTAGTAGGGGTAATGGTAGTAGGGGTAGTAGTAGGGGTAATGGTGGTAGGGTTAGTAGTTTAATGGGGGTAGTGGTAGTAGGGGTAATGGCAGTAAGGGTAGATTAATGTGGTAGTGGGGGTAATGGTAGTGGTAGTAGGGGTAATGGTAGGGGTAATGGTGGTAGGGTTAGTAGTTTAATGGGGTAGAGGTAGTAGGGATAATGGCAGTAGTGGTAGTAGGGGTAGTGGTAGTGGGGGTAAAGATAGTGGTAATAGTTTAGTGGTGGTAGTGGGGGTAATGGTGGTAGGGTTAGTATTTGAATGGGGGTAGTGGCAGGAGGGGTAATGGTAGTAGGGGTAATGGTAGAAGTGGTAGTAGGGGTAATGGTAGAAGTGGTAGTAGGGGTAATGGTAGTGGGGGTAATGGTAGTAGGGGTAATGGTAGGGGTAATGGTGGTAGGGTTAGTAGTTTAATGGGGTAGAGGTAGTAGGGATAATGGTAGTGGGGGTAAAGGTAGTGGTAGTAGTTTAATGGTGGTAGTGGGGGTAATGGTAGCGGTAGTAGGGGTAGTGGTAGTAGTTTAATGGTGGTAGTAGGGGTAATGGTGGTAGTGGTAGTATGGGTAATGGTAGCGGTAGTAGTGGTAATGGTGGTAGGGTTAGTAGTTTAATGGGGGTAGTGGTAGTAGGGGTAATGGTTGTAGTAGGGGCAATGGTAGCCGTAGTAGGGGTAGTGGTAGTAGTTTAATGGGGGTAATGGTAGTGGGGGTAGTGGTAGTGGTAGTAGTTTAATGGTGGTAGTAGGGGTAATGGTAGCAGTAGTAGCAGTAATGGTGGTAGGGTTAGTAGTTTAATGGGGGTAGTGGTAGTAGGGGTAATGATTGTAGTAGGGGTAATGGTAGCGGTAGTAGGGGTAGTGGTAGTAGTTTAATGGTGGTAGAAGTAATGGCAGCGATAGTAGTTTAATGGTGCTAGGGGTAGTGGTAGTAGTTTAATAGTGGTAGTAGGGGTAATGGAATTTGAATTTGTGGACAACTACAAATACCTAGGTGTCTGGTTAGACTGTAAACTCTCCTTCCAGACTCACATCAATCATCTCCAATCCAAAGTTAAATCTAGAATTGGCTTCCTATTTCGCAACAAAGCATCCTTCACTCATGCTGCCAAACATACCCTCGTAAAACTGACCATCCTACCAATCCTCGACTTCGGCGATGTCATTTATAAAATAGCCTCCAATACCCTACTCAACAAGCTGGATGCAGTCTATCACAGTGCCATCCGTTTTGTCACCAAAGCCCCATATACTACCCACCACTGCGACCTGTACGCTCTCGTTGGCTGGCCTTCGCTTCATAATCGTCGCCAAACACATTGGCTCCAGGTCATCTACAAGACCCTGCTAGGTAAAGTCCCTCCCTATCTCCGCTCACTGGTCACCATAGCAGCACCCACCTGTAGCACGCGCTCCAGCAGGTATATCTCTCTGGTCACCCCTAAAGCCAACTCCTCCTTTGGTCGTCTCTCCTTCCAGTTCTCTGCTGCCAATGACTGGAACGAACTACAAAAATCTCTGAAACTGGAAACACTTATCTCCCTCACTAGCTTTAAGCACCAGCTATCAGAGCAGCTCCCAGATCACTGCACCTGTACATAGCCCATCTATAATTTAGCCCAAACTACTACCTCTTCCCCTACTGTATTTATTTATTTTATTTATTTTGCTCCTTTGTACCATATTATTTATATTTTAACTTTTGAACTTTCTTCAAATAACAAATCTACCATTCCAGTGTTTTACTTGCTATACTTTATTTACTTCTCCACCATGGCCTTTTTTGCCTTTACCGCCTTTATAATCTTAATTTTTTCTACTGTATCATTGATTGTATGTTGTTTTACTCCATGTGTAACTCTGTGTTTTTGTATGTTGTCGAACTGCTTTGCTTTATCTTGGCCAGGTCGCAATTGTAAATGAGAACTTGTTCTCAACTTGCCTACCTGGTTAAATAAAGGTGAAATAATAATTTAAAAAAATATACAAAAAAAAAATTAAAAAAATAAAAATAAAAAATGGTAGCTGTAGTAGTTTAATGGTGGTGGTAACGGTAGTAGCTTAATGATGGTGGTAGTAATAGTAGGGGTGGTGGTGGTGGTGGTGGTAGTAGTAGGTTGTCTAGTATTGTCCCCATTATCTATTCTATTTTTCTATTACTATCCACTGTTGTCATTCTATTGTTGTTTTTTTTATCATGTTTTTAGTATTTATGCAATGTTTCTCATTCCAATAAATCAATTTGAGAGAGAGAGATACTGTAATAGAATGGTTTAAAGGGGGAGAGGGATTAGAGAAATAAATGGATGAAGAGAGAGAGAGAGAGAGATCTTATGAGGGAAAGGGAGGTAGAGAGAGGGTGTGTGAGAAGCTGCAGATGCCCCTTTGTGAGTAACTATATCAATGAGTGGGGAGAGTTTGTTGGAAAATGTGTATACATGAAACTGTGTGTACGTGCGGTGAGGCAGGGTGTGGTTCAGCGTGAGGGTAAAGTTGGGAGGTCACAGTACACCCGCTACTCCTGCTGTAAGTCAGTGGGCATACCTCACCACAGAGCACTCTAAACAACTGACTCATCACTCAGCTGGACTGTTCACCTCATCTTCACTGATAATACCTTATCTTTACTGTCTACAGAACATCTGGGCTAAATTATTCAGATAATACTACTGCTAGTCCCTGCCATGTTCCTGTCACTGCGATTGGGGGGGGGGGGGGGGGGGGGTTTGCCTACAATATCATAAATCCTCAGCAACTTTCTCAGAGTTAAAGTTGCTATCTGGTATTAAATATACTTAAGTGTCAAGGGTAATAGTGATTTCAAAAATATATTTAAGTATCAAAAGTAGAAGTAAATGGTATAAATCATTTAATAGTCCTTATATTAATTTGATATTTTTCTTATTTTTACAGATAGCCAGGGACACACTCCAACACTCAGACATAATTTACAAACAAAGCATTGGCGTTTAGTGAGTCTGCCAGATCAGAGGCAATAGGGATGACCACGTGTTCTCTTGATAAGTGCGTACCATTTTCCTGTCCTGCTAAGCATTTGAAATGCAACAAGTACTTTTGGATGTCATGGAAAATGTATCTGAGTAAAAAATACAATTTTTCTTTAGGAATGTAGTTGAGTAAAAGTTAAAAAAAAAAATATAAATAGTAAAGTACAGATTAGGGTTGTCACGATACCAGTATCACAATACTACAATGCCTGATTTTCCTACAATATTGTGTGCTACAGCTTGGAAAATAAATGTGGTTCTGGGTGACAACATAAGGCTGCTTGTTTCCAACATTATGACTGTTTTCCTCAGGAAATTCAGTTCACTTCATGTTTTGTTTCCTTGCCACGAGACTGGTATTGTGACAACCCTAGTACAGATACCACAAAGAAACGACTTAAGTTTCTTTACACCACTGACCTTAGCTTTATGCTAATTGTAATTGCGGAATCTTAGCTTTATGCTAATAGTCTTGCCAGTATCTTAGCTTTAAGTTAACAGTTATTATAGTAGCTACACTTTATGCTAACACTTATTACAGTATCTTCGCTTCATGCTAACAGTAATTAGGCTACAGTAATTTTTAGCTTTAGGCTAAAAGTAATTGCAGTATCTTAGTTTTATGCGAAGTGTCAGTACCTTAACCTTATGCTATTAGTTATTATTACAGTATCATGTGCTTTATGCGAGCCTCATACCGTTAGCCATTCCAGTACTGTATCTTAGCTTTACGCTAACAGATGTGATTAGCTAGCTGTGGAGGAAAGCCTGTCTGTTTCCAGTTGGTTCTTATCACCACCCTGCCTTCCTGCACATATTCACCATTCCTTTCTCATTAGATATTGTCGTTACACGCTGCCAAGCTGTAGCTGACTTCATATTAGATCAGCACTCGGGCTGAAATGTGTCTCGTTGGTTCAAATTGGAGCCCTAACGTGAAGTTGCAGGAAACCAGCATCGTTAAACTACTTGCCATTGCAGTCCTCAGGCCGTATGTGATGTCACAAGGGGAGAGCCATCCCTGCCTGGAGGTCCACATCACTGTGTGGGATGTAGAAAGAGAGAGGAAGGTTGGGACATAAGGAAAAAAGGACAGAGGTAGAAAGAGATGGAGATGTGTGTATGTGAGAGAGAGAGAGAGAGAGAGAGAAAGAAAGAAAAAGACTTTCTGAGGGCCACAGGCCCTTACAGTAGAGAGTGTAAGGAAGAAAGAGATATATAAAGGTGGCTAAGGCAGTCTGAGGTGTGAAGGTCACAGGCTAAGCCCCTGAGTGCTGGCCCCTATAGACTGTCGCCCTGTCCTGGTTCCTAACCCTGGCTCCTAACCCCTAAATCCCTGGCCCTATGAATGCTACTTGTTGTCCCCCGTCCCCTCCCTGGCCGTCCCCTACTGAGAGATTCCAGAGGCTCCCCTCTCCTGCCTCTCCCCTCTGTCGGCCTCTCAGGGCTCCTGGGTCACTCGTTTGTCATCATGACCTTTAACCCCAGCAGGCCAGTGTGCCAGGAGGAATGTCAGAGATGTTTACCTTGGCTGAGACTGATGGTGTCCAGGTGTCTCTCTCTTCTGTCTTTTTTCTCTCGTTCTTTTCCCCCAGTAGTCTGTTTTCCCTCCAGCCAAGCAGGCAGGCAGTCAGGCAGGGTAGGGCAGGGAAGGTTTCCCCAGGCTTCACCCCCTAAGAACTGCCTGGTGAAATATGTGAGGGTGAAAAGGAGAAAAAAATCCCCAGGGCCCGTATTCTCAAAGTCGCAGAGTAGGAATGCTGATGTAGCATCGGTTTCCCCTTTTAGGTCATAATGAATATGATTATATGGGCAGGGGGGACCTGATCCTAGATCAGCTCTCCTACTCTGCGATGCTTTATGAAATCGGGCCCAGATCTTTTAGGGCCAGTTCCTAACTTGTATTTTTTGGGTAACTTCCTTTTTCTTCTCCAAAATTCTCTGATTGGTTTATGCAAACATCCAGGTTTCATACTCCTATTGATCTTAAGTTAATCCACTAAACAAGCCAGCAAGAATGACTATTCTTCATCTATTAACAGTCCACCACAGACACCATTTAGCTTTACCTTCAGATTCTAAACGCTTCAAACAAAGCCCCATTGCAAAGAGTCAGGAATGTCTTGAGTGGACAGCATTGAGAGGGGGAGTGCAAGAGAGACAGAGAGAAAGTGTGGGAGAGAGAGATGGGGCAGAGTGAGAAAGCAATGAACGGAGGGAGGGAGGGAAATATTGATCAGCCGTTTGTCTGGGTCTGCACTGATCCAGACATATCCTCCCCTCTCCACTCATCCACTTCCCAGTTTCCCCATCAACCAATGGCATCGCAGGCAAAACATTCCCTCCCATAATGCACTTCACTCATTATCTCTCTGGACGCTCCCAATGGCTCCTTGCTCTCTGCTCTTCTCCTGTACTGGAAACTCCTGTAAAGTTTCCTATGTCTCTCAACAAGTCCAACCACCCCCCACCCCCCGGCCACTAAAGAGCCCATTAACACAGTGTTGTAATGCAAACAGCCGGTCCTAGGAGAACCGGCAAGGTGTCGGGTGGAAAGGGGATGGGGGTCTAATGCAGCCATTACTGTCCGGTGCTCGCTGCGCCTGACAGAGATTATCATAAAAGCATCTTCCCCCTGCCTCTAATGCCCCACAAGCCTGATCAATACTAGACTCACGGGATGGAGAAATAGAAGGATGGAGAGATTAGGGATGAGAAGGATGGGAGTAGTTTTATTAATCTCTCTCTATTCTCCTTCGTGATCTGATCGGGGGGGGGGTCTGTGAGATTGATTCTAACATGGGACAACAAACTAACTATAGAGGAGAGGAGTAGGAAGCACTTCAAACAACATAAGGTGCAGCCATACAGCCAACAATCACAACAACTGCATTGGGTGCATCGGTGGTATAGGGCTACATTTCGGATCGGGCATCACTCACATGTGAGTATTACCCCCAAACAAAGAAACAACGATGCTTAGAATAAAATGTTAGAGAAATGTGAGCGCTGACTCCAGTTTCCATTTACCTCTCGCAACAGTAGGTTTGGAGCGCAATGGTTCCACTTCAGCCAAGTAATGCTTTTTAATCTGACACAATAATAGACAGTGAAGCCAGCCCTCTCTCTCTTCTTTCTTTCTTTCTCTCTCTCTCTCTCTCACACACACTCTATCTCTTCTGTCTTTCTCTCTATATCCCTTCTCTCTCTTTCTCTCTCTATATCCCTTCTCTCTCTTGCTCTCTCTATATCCCTTCACTCTGTCTTTCTCTCTCTCTGCGTGTGAGTTGTTTTTGTTTCTGCTAATGTGTTTTCCTGCAGGTGAGCCCCATGTTAGGATCCCTTCACACTCTCAACGGCCGATAGAACAGACAGACACATGGTTTGCATCAGTCACCCTCACATATGAGCCAGACCGCTGTCCACAGCTCTCTGAGGGTTCCAGTCCAAAACCTTGATTGGCAGCGAGGTGAACAAGGTGGTTGACACTATAGAATAGATGCTAAATAGCAAGTGTTTAATAGTAATTTACGTTTCTGTTACAATTACATTTTGACAGTAATCAATAGTATTATTTATCTTAAGAGAGTTTTAATGGGCTGCATTTAGTCTAAGATCTGATACTTATTTCAATATTTATCAGAATGTTCTTCCCTTTCACTGAAGCAACTCACGTAGTTGATATATTTCTCTAGTTGAATGTTAAAACAGGTGCTCTAAACCTACATTTGAAGTGCACTTAGAGACCATCCATGCTTTTACTCTCACTGCTTTAGATTAAACTGGTCTTCATTAAACCACCATGAACGAACACACACACACACACACACACACACACACACACACACACACACACACACACACACACACACACACGTACACAAGCACACTTTAAAACCGTCCACACACACCTACACCAGTGTGTTGCGCTAGCATAATTTACCTTGAGTCAAAATGGCCCTCTAAAAAATAATTCTGCGTTGTTTCTTTTGCATACATGGAGTCATTGTTAACGACTAAACCCATCTTATCACTCACCGAACATTCAACAAACTAAGCTGTATTGGACACGCTCATACACATGCCCTGTTTCCCCACTAAATATCTTCCAGCCCAACCACTGACACGTCTGTTTAAAGCCTAATTTGAAGTGAACTCAGGCTCTCTTAGGCTGCGGCTCAAATGGCACCCTATTCCCTATATAGTGCACTACTTTCGACCAGGGCCCATAGGAATAGGGTGCCATTTGGGAGACATCCAGGCTCTCTTAGCCTCTCTCTGTCCTCTGTAATGTGATTTTAAAGTGACCGTGGATGCGAGAGTGTTTATTGAGTAATGACCGGGCATGACAGGTAAACGCCTGCCATTTGGGGAGGTGACGGTCGGGGCCTGGTACCACAGAGGCTGCTGGATGTAGCCAGAGGCCAGTCCGGCTGAGTGTCTGTGGGTAATGGCTTCTCCTCTACCCTTTTTACTGTCAGCTAAAGTAAAGGCAGACGCGCACACACACACAGGTAGATACGTTAGCTGCAGACACACACAAGGACACACACACAACCCAGACACACAGCTCTTCACAACAAGCCACTCCAGTTCGTTCCACCTGGCTGTGTCTGGACAGGTCCAGCCTGGGTCAGGACGACACGGTCGTCACTACCTGGTCATTCCAGAGAGGAGGGAAGTACTTTGGCACTTTATAACCACAAATATGAAAGAACCCTTCCTCTAGTATTTACCTTCATCCTACTAATAATCCGAAGTCTAACCCTAGTTTAGGTATAAGTAGCTCATGTATTGTCACTTTTGTCTTTTATAGAACGACTACTGACGTTTTAGTTCCTTCAGACATGGTCATCTAGTGACTACCTGGAGGACACAACCTGCCTTTTATAACATACAGAGCCCATAATCAGACAGGAAACAAATTCTATACACAGCTCCCATAATTAGACAGGAAACACATTCTATCCACAGCTCCCATAATCAGACAGGAAACACATTCTATACATAGCTCCCATAATCAGACAGGAAACACATTCTATACACAGCTCCCATAATCAGACAGGAAACACATTCTATACACAGCTCCCATAATCAGACAGAAAACACATTCTATACACAGCTCCCATAATCAGACAGGAAACATATTCTATACACAGCTCCCATAATCAGACAGGAAACACATTCTATACACAGCTCCCATAATCAGACAGGAAACACATTCTATACACAGCTCCCATAATCAGACAGGAAACACATTCTATACACAGCTCCCATAATCAGACAGGAAACACATTCTATACACAGCTCCCATAATCAGACAGGAAACACATTCTATACACAGCTCCCATAATCAGACAGGAAACACATTCTATACACAGCTCCCATAATCAGACAGGGAACACATTCTATACATAGCTCCCATAATCAGACAGGAAAGGTAGCCTAGTGGTTAGAGTGATGGGCCAGTAACTGAAAGGTTGCTAGATCGAATCCCCGAGCTGACAAGGTTAAAATCTGTTGTTCTGCCCCTGAACAAGGCAGTTAACCCATTGTTCCTAGACTGTCATTGTAAATAAGAATTTGTTGTTAACTGACTTACCTAGTTAAATAAAAAAAGTAAAAATCAGACAGGAAATACATTCTATACACAGCTCCCACAAGCTGATGTTGTTGTTTTGACCGCCCCATAAGCAGGCGCTTCACAGAGAGAAAGAGAAAGATTTTCAACATCTGAGACAGACAACGTAGACTTTCTATAGCACAGCTGACCAAAACCTGAGACAGAAGTCTTCTGATAGGCACTTCCTTTCTGTTTTGGTTCATTATGATACAGCAGAGAGAATAATCAGTAATCATTGTTTCATTGAATCATACACGTGGATTATTTCACCTCACATTTCATGTCGAATTAGTTCTATTTTTGCCATGTAAAAAAATGACGTTTTGTTAACTTTTCACAGTAAGATGCCACTTAGGTAATCCACTTCAATGTTTCACTATGAGGAGAAACAAAATAAATATTGTTTATAAAACCAGCGCTGAAAAAATGTAAAAAGATTCTGTCACCTTAACAAACTAAATCTAATACTGATTTAAATGTTTATGGGTTTATTTTATTTTATTTGTACAAAAACAAGGCTATGGTCAAGTTGTCTCAAATAAACCATTGATATTTCCAAGTCCAAGCCAAACATTCATACCAACACAACTCATCCTCAAGCATTATTATGATTCTTTTCGGAAACCAAAACGCCAACATATAAATAACAGCGTGACCTCTTTCTCTGCACATGGTGTTTATTTACTGTGGTTTTAGCGGGAGCCTCCTCTGTTCCGCCGCCCTTGGGGCGTGCATACGGCAACAGCGGTTCTAGCCTACCGTAGAACAGCAATCTAACCAACCAGCAGGACCTCATAATCCAACCCAGGTCTCTGTGTCCATCCGTCCGTCTGTCTGTCTGTCTGTCTGTTTGGTATGCATCCCCTAGGTAAGGAATAAATGAAGAGTTCCAGGCATATGCATCTCCCTGATGGGGAAGAAGGACTGAAGCGCCTCCACCCTGCGTTGCATGCCTGATTGACTATCTCTCCTGATCCATGTGTAATAACCTCATAACATTTGGGCTTATTCACAAATCAGAAAAGCTTTGATGTCATGTGTGAAAGTAATGGAGGGTTAATATCCAACTTCAAGGGTTATTAGATAGGTTTAATCAGTTACCGTCCCAGACGCTCTCTGCAAATTCTGTAAATACTTAGATTTATACTTAATGCTTGTAAAAAAAAAAATGCAGCCTGAGATGTTTAGCATTTGAGTGATTTATTTTCCTGGTGGAAACCCTCTCCTCTCCTCCACTGGTAGCTAACAAAGCACAGGTAGGACACACAGACACACACACACACACACACACACACAGACACACAGACAGACGCAGCAACAGCATACCTGTTTAAACTTGCTGTGTAATTTGTGGATTAGCAGACGCCCCTAATGGCTAAGATCTGCAGAAGAGAGAGCTTTCTCAGAGAGAGGGAGAGAGAGAGAGACAGAGAGACACAGACAGAGAGACAAAGTAAAATAAAATACATTGGCAAAGGAGAACAAAGAGATGAAAGGAGATAGACAGAAAGGAGAGAGAGAACATTTGAAACGGTGAAGGAGTTAATGAGGAAGAGCGAATTAGAGACGTGTAAAAACAGGAGAGAGCGATAGAGAGAGAGTATTAGGCTACTCTGCTCATAGCAGACTTTGCAGGGTGCTCTGACCTCTAACCCCTGTGAGTGGCTCATAATTGAAGCAACAAAAAAAGAAGCAGTCCGACGCTTCATTAGCATTTTTTTCTGACATGGTTTAAGTGTGTCACCATGAGACAATAGCCCTAAACACTGATGTGAAACAGTCACTGTGGACCATTTCTGAATGAGTGAACACACATTTTGTCCCTATTTTTATCATTATGATGATTGGAAAAAGAAAGGCAATTGATTATTCACACAAAGGTAAATTTACTCCTGCACATTTATTTGGATGATCATGTTCTTGAATAAGGTGGACTTAAGGTCCAATACGCTGTCAAAACAAAGGTCTGTGTGTGCATGCGAGTCAATTGTATCATTGATAACTGACTAAGACTTCATAACAATACTTGGAGTTATTCTACCTTGTGTTCTGTCAGAAAGGTGTGTGAAGAAATGTGTCAGTGAGTAGGGACAATAATGTTTCAGAAGTATTGTGAATGTACTTTGTCCTAAAGAAATACTTAACACAGAGACTGACACATTCCAGACGGCACAAGGCACAACTTGTTATGGAGGCTGTTCACAGAGCTCCATTAAGGTGAACACACACAACCATGCTGGACTGAGCTCTCTGCTCTGAGAGGGGCAGCATTGATTTAAAGCATTACTCAGGCTGAGAGAGAGGGAGAGGAAAGGAAAGAGAGAGGGAGAGGTAGAGTCTCTCCTGACTGCATTAGGAGTGCCTCCAGCCTTTGTGATTCCTTTTGATCAAATCTCTGTGAAAGATGAGTGTCATGCCCTCTTCTAGCCAGCTGTGAGGGGGGCTGCCCTGTGACTATGGGGGTGGGAGTGTGTGTGTGTGTGTGTGTTTGTGCGATTGCTCTGCTGGCTGGGGAGGGAGCAGGCAGCTGAGGTGAGAATGCCGAGTGGGAGGATCTCATTCCAATCCCCTGTGCCCGGTTTCAACACACACACTTACACACACACTCTACAGAGCACATCTTGAGTAGTTTAGAGACAGTCCTCAGCAACATAGGAAGAGAGAGTGGAAAAAAGGTGTGTGTAAGAGTAGTACGTTTATTGTTTTTTTTTATGTGGTGTGAGCGTTGAGGACAGTGTGTGTGTGTGTGTGTGTGTGTGTGTGTGTCTCTGTGCGTGTGTGTATGTGTGTGACAGTGTGTCACAGTGTGTGTATGAGTGTGTGTGACAGAGTGCTGGCGTGTGATGGCTCTTTTGCGTTAGTACTTGTTCAGACGGGAGAGTTGGAGGCAGTTCTTTTGTAGGACTCGCAGGGAATGGCAAACTACACGGTAACCCTGGAAACCTATCTCTAATGACAATGGCTGAGGTGAGAAACATCTTGTCTTATTTCTTTTCCACATTCTTCTCCTCTTTTCTCTCCTTTCGCCAAATCTTGCTACATGCTCCTGAGGTAGAAATTAGAAAAACATGTATCGTTGTAGCGCTGTCGTTTCCCAGCGTTTGCTGATGCCGTCATTATTCATGTTTATTCACAGAATACGCCTGGTTTGCATTCAGTAACTTCTAGATCATTTCTCGTCTCTTTTTTTCCACGTGAATCATTTGGTGATTGATGTATGCGTCCTGGCCGGGCTGTGTCCATGCTTGCTGAGGGAGGTAGAGGTTGTCCTTACCTGCCATAAGACGCTGCTTACTTACTGCGGCAACTCCCTTAAAACAAAAGGAGGAACTTTAAAGCAGCCAACCAGACAGGAAGTTGTTTTAACCTGACAATATGACTACAGGCCCTCCTCTGTTATATATTCAATTCAATTCCAACTCAGGGCTAGTTATCCACATGGTTCTATTATATTCCAACTCAGGGCTAGTTATCCACATGTTTCTCTTATATTCCAACTCAGGGCTAGTTATCCACATGTTTCTATTATATTCCAACTCAGGGCTAGTTATCCACATGTTTCTATTATATTCCAACTCAGGGCTAGTTATCCACATGGTTCTATTCTATTCAAACTCAATTTTACATTTTAGTCATTTAGCAGATGCTCTTACCCAGACCAACTTACAGTAGTGAGTGCATACATTTTCGTACATTTTCATACTGGTCCCCCGTTGGAATCGAACCCACAACCCGCAACTAAGCCACACGGGACCTGTGTGTATTTGTCTAAGCTATTCTGTTCCATTTGAATGAATTGCTGATTTATACAGATGCTTCTATTCCTTTCCAAGTTAGTGCTGGTTTATACAGACGTTTCCATTCTGATCTATTCTAACTGGGTGCTGCTTGGAATTTGGTCTATTCCAGTGGAGGGTTTATTTAGTGGTCCTGTCATTTGTTTCATTACTACTGTGAGTTTCCCAGCACTCTCTCTCCCTCAGTCTGTTCCTGTGTAGCCCTGTATAGAAGAATGACTGCCAAGGCATGCTCAGTCTGTTGCTGTGTAGCCTTGTATAGAAGACTGCCAAGGCATGCTCAGTCTGTTGCTGTGTAGCCTTGTATAGAAGACTGCTAAGGCATGCTCAGTCTGTTGCTGTGTAGCCTTGTATAGAAGACTGCTAAGGCATGCTCAGTCTGTTGCTGTGTAGCCTTGTATAGAAGACTGCCAAGGCATGCTCAGTCTGTTGCTGTGTAGCCCTGTATAGAAGACTGCTAAGGCATGCTCAGTCTGTTGCTGTGTAGCCTTGTATAGAAGACTGCTAAGGCATGCTCAGTCTGTTGCTGTGTAGCCTTGTATAGAAGACTGCTAAGGCATGCTCAGTCTGTTGCTGTGTAGCCTTGTATAGAAGACTGCTAAGGCATGCTCAGTCTGTTGCTGTGTAGCCCTGTATAGAAGACTGCTAAGGCATGCTCAGTCTGCTGCTGTGTAGCCCTGTATAGAAGACTGCTAAGGCATGCTCAGTCTGTTGCTGTGTAGCCCTGTATAGAAGACTGCTAAGGCATGCTCAGTCTGTTGCTGTGTAGCCCTGTATAGAAGACTGCTAAGGCATGCTCAGTCTGTTGCTGTGTAGCCCTGTATAGAAGACTGCTAAGGCATGCTCAGTCTGTTGCTGTGTAGCCCTGTATAGAAGACTGCTAAGGCATGCTCAGTCTGTTGCTGTGTAGCCCTGTATAGAAGACTGCTTAGGCATGCTTGCTTTAGCCCCGTCTGCCTCTCTATGTGTGCTGGCTTCTGGCCACTCACTAGTGGAATGTAATTTAAGAGCAGCCTAATGTTTTGTTGCAGCCATAATGTAACAATTAGCACAAGTGTCTGTGTGGTGCTGTTAGGAGCAAACACTTACTCTCTTTCTCTCTATCTCTCTGTGTTTGTCGGTGTGAACAACACACCACAACCACATCTTGTTCTGCAGAGTGTGTGTGTGTGTGTGTTGTGTTCTGACCTTTTAAATCTAGGTGACAGGTATTTAATAGAATCTTGATTATATTAACTTCTTTCAGGTGAATATAGAACTGAAAACAGAGGTCCTTCAAGCTTCTCGGCAGATTTAAAACCATCTTTGTTATTGACTCACATGGCCTTGCTTAGTGTTTTTTTTATCTCCTCGTTGTTTTTGTGATCGAGAATTAACTCTCCAATAGACTTCTTTAACACAAAATATGTCCCACCTGATCCAAGACTGGTTTGTACAGTAACAGCATTGTATCATTACCACAGTTCTTTGTGATTAACATAATTTTTTTGGCCTGTTTATTGTATTTATGTTAAAATTTCTCATTTTAATATTCAAATGTATGTTGTACCCAGAATTCAGCATGTTGCTGCAACTGGTACAGTGTTCTGTTGAACATGAGCCGTTTTTGTTATAAAACATGTCTAAAACATGTTATTAACACATAGTTGTTACTAGCATAATTATACAACAAATGTATTAGATCAACTTGTAAAGTGACAGTTAAGTGCTACCACATTTACATAGCAATTACAGTGGCACGTCCTTTCATTTACCTGTTTTGGTAACAGTTTTTTACCTGTCATATCTGATGTAAATCGAGGAAAATAACTTAATAATACGACTCACTCAGGACACAAAAGCTATGAGAATCCTTTGGCTGTTAGAAATGTTTGACATTACTTTAAATAGAGAAGAATGGGTTATTCATTAAAAACATCACTGCTCTAAATGATATTGAAGCCGCGACATAGAAGCATATACCATTTTTGATTACAGGTGACAGTTTTAATACTCGCCACTGCATCCTGTATCAAAAGGTTGGCTGCTCCTCATTAAAGTCCCCTAGAGCACGTCATTACTCTCTTTTTGTTTAGAAAGGTTTCGTGCACAAGCTTCCAACTTACCTAACTTTGTTTTTAAAGTATAAAACATGAGATACAGAGTTGGTGAACTGTTGAGGTTCCTCGGGTCTCCACCGAATTCGGTAAATCCGCTTTTAGTTTTAAAGCACCTCATTGCTGGAACCAAGTACAAAATATATTACAATGTTCTGGTGCTACTCAGGCAATTGAAAATATTGAATATTCATACTGAGGAATGTAACTGTTTTTCTTGAATATTTGTGTTGTGCTCTATGTTAATGACTTGTTTTACATTGTATCTGATTTTGATTTGATTGTGTCTTATGAATTGTATATACGGGGCTCCCTTGTGAAAGAGACCCTGGTCTCAATGGTGACTCCCTGTTTAAATAAAGGTAAAATAAATAATAAAAAACATCAAATTAATGTGCTTGAATAAAACTGCTGAATACTGTACAACTACCAGGTAGACACAGGTAGATGCTTCCAGTCTACAGAATAAGATGTTTGGATGTGCATTAATAAGGCATGTATGCAAACAGACATAGTTTCTAAACAGAGTTCATATCTAATCATTACAAAACAAGACCAACCAAGTTACTCTCCATGGTATTTGAAAATGCCTTTTGTTTCCTTGACATGTTCAGTGGAACCATTGAAATCAGATTTCTGGTTCTGTGTTAGTGAGCTGGCTGTTGACTTATCTCTCTCTGAACTGGCTCCACCTCACCCTCTGAACTGAGTGGGATGATAATGTGACTCTCTCTCTTTGTATCTCTCCCTCTCTCCGTGTGTCTCTTTCTCTCTGTCTCTCTCTGTGTCTCTCTGTCTCTCTATTTCTCACTCTTTCTCTGTGTTTCTCTCTCTGTGTCTCTCTCTGTGTCTCTCTCTGTTTCTCTTTCTCTCTCTGTATCTCTCTCTCTCTCTCTCTCTCTCTCTCTCTATTCCTTCTTTGTCTCTCATACTCTTATTTCTTTCTCCCTCTCTTCCCTTGGTTCCCATTCTCCTTAACTCTCTCTCTCGCTTTCTCGCGCTCTCTCTCTCGCTCTCTCTGGGTGTGAGTGTGTGTCTGTGCTGTAGGGCCCCGGGGCAGAACAGAGCAGGGCTGGGCTCCTCTGAGCGGGGCTGCTGTGTGTGTGTGTGTGTGTGCAGCGGTTGCAGCCTGCCAGCCCAGTCAGCTTCATTAGCTTCATGATGGTCCGTCAGCGAGGGGCTTCTGCTGCAGCCTGCACCCCCTCCAGCCAGTCCCAGGGCGTGATCCGCCCCTCTGCGCCCCAGCCTCCCCCCTCCTATAGCCCCCTTGAGCCCCTCTCCACCCCAGCCCTGCGCTGCCACCGAGAGGCTTGTGAGGATTTGTCAGCCAGATGTGACAAGATTGTCAAGAGGCAGGCGAGAGAGAGAGGGGAGATATGATATTAATCAGAGCGTAGCTGGGAGCTAAACTCTCTCCGACGCAGTGTACTAACATGTTCCTCTCATTTACTATACACTCCCTCGCTCGCTCGCTCTCTCTCTCTCTCTCTCTCTCTCTCTCTCTCTCTCTCTCGCTGTCTCTCTCTCCTCTCCTCTAACGGGTGGCTAGAACTGCTGGGGAGCCAGTAATAAAAGTTGTGGCTTTTCTTTTTCTTCATCTGTGATTTGTGTTTTTTACGTAGACGAGACTAACCCACTTTTCATGGAGATTCAGGTAACTTTTTGTTTTCAGGTATTGTGTTGAAACTGGCTGTGTGTGTGTGTGTGTGTGTGTGTGTGTGTGTGTGTGTGTGTGTGTGTGTGTGTGTGTGTGTGTGTGTGTGTGTGTGTGTGTTTGCTCTGTGATTGACTGCTGAATTAGGAGGAATAATGAGTTTTTCACGCTGTCTTTGGTCTCCATTGACTCGTAATAGGCTAAAGCACAGCCTGTCACTACTTGCACAAGCAGAGCCTTAGCTTCTCATGCTTTGCTCTCGCATTTCACTCTCAGGACAGGAGTTCAAACTCTCACTTTTCATCTTTGAACCTATTTTTACAGCAGAATCCTGTAAAAAAAAAAATATATGTTTTTTATTATTATAATTCTTTTTTTAAATGGGGCTATTGGATTTTGTACCAAGTGAGTTGTGTGTCAGATAGAATGGCTGGTGAACATGTCTAGGAGATGTCCTTTAACTGGGTGACTTTCCCAGTTTTCCCAGTCACTTTGTGATATAGGGTCATTCCTTTAAAAACACTCCACGGAAATACTACTGCTATTTTTATTTTAGAGGGGATGACGTTCGTGTTCAAGTTCACACTGGGTCGTGTTACATACATAACAGCTTTATATCAGTCTGTTTTAAGTAGCTCAACACTTGTCATCAATTAGCTTAGCGTTATAACTGCCACACAGCCGTACATGTGTTTCAGTGGCGTATGATTTATGAATGTGGCCATGTTCTGTGCATGTGTAACACACACTCACACACACTGAGATGTTCAGAAGCAGGAAGTCCTCTGTCTGTGAACCATTAGCTCCTGGTTTTAGCTCCTGGTTTTAGCTCCTGGTTTTAGCTTCTGGTTTTAGCTCCTGGATTTTGACAACTTGTTTTAATGCTGCAGGTAGTTTTTTTTTTACACGCAGCGACCTCCTAGACTGCTGTATTCCTAAATCCTATTTCCTGTAGCTGCTCCGTGCTAGTCTGTGTGGTTTTATTAGAGGAATTCTGCAGGACTTTCTTAGTTCCTGGTACTACCAGGCTGCTCTGTATTTTGGCTGCAGTTTTGGCCTGGAATGAAGATATGAGGAAAATGTGTGTCAGTGTTTGTTACAGATGGTTTCACTGTGCTATATCTTGAGTTTTTATAGATTATTTTGCACCGTATAAATAAACGTGATAGATTAGAACAATGTTTCTATCTTATCTGAATAAATTTCTTTCAAATTAAAAGTGTGTCTTATTTAATGCAGATAGGTGGTGGTTTATCCATTTTTTTATGGTGTCAAGCATTAAATGATATGAAGAGATTTGAACAGAAATATTACACTCATTTTTAGCAGTAGTTTTGCTTAATTGTTTTTGCCTAATACTCTCTGCATTTCTATTACTGAACACATATAGGTTGTTTCATGTTTACTTGTAACTTTAAAAACAATTCTGCACATTTGAGATAAAAAATAAATAAGGTCAACAAGGGGCATTAGGTCTGTGTGCATTATCACTTTTGAAATGAGAGAGGGAGAGAGAGATCCTCCATAAATATACTACATACATATACTGAGTGTACAAAACATTAGGAACACTGCTCTTTCTATGACAGACTGACCAGGTAAAAGCTACAGTATGATCCCTTATTGATGTCGCTTCAATCAGTGTAGATGAAGGGAAGGAGACAGGTTAAAGAAGTGCCTTTGAACAGGGTATGGTAGTAGGTGCCAGGCGCACCGGTTTGAGTGTGTCAAGATCTACAGCGCTGCTGGATTTTTTTACGCTCAACAGTTTCCCGTGTGTATCATGAATGGTCCACCACACAAAGGAATTGAGGTTGTTCTGAGGGCAAAAAGTGGTGCAACTCAATATCAAGAAAGTTCCTAATGTTTAGTACACTCAGTTCCTTGCCAGCCAGTTGAATTTCTTATCCCATTCCAGTCTTTACCATCTTGGCACAGGCACAGCTAGTTTCACATTGTGTGGCAATCTGCACCAATCCTCTCCTAATTGATTTGCTTTCCACTAAATGATTCCAACGTGGCCCAGTCAATACACACTGTCACACCCCCCAGCTGTTCCCTTCCCTCCCGTCTTGCTCTGAACCACTGACTGCTGTTGACTCTATAAACCAAACCAGTGTGGATATTATGGACATATGGCAGGATTTATTTTACGAGCCGGAGAGGAACAATTTAAATGTTTGTCAGGGATGTTATGGCTGTGACGCAGAAGTGACTGGAGACCATTTCTGAGTCCCTAGATCGTGCACTACTTTTGAACAGGGCCCTAGATCGAGCTCTACTTTTGAACAGGGCCCTGTGCACTACATTAGGAATAAGGTTCCACTAGGGACATAGACCCTGAACTCCCAGACAATGAATATAGTGAATAACTGACATACTGGATGATTTAACACTCTGGCCTGCATGGGTCTGAATATAGTGAATAACTGACATACTGGAGGATTTAACACTCTGGCCTGCATGGGTCTGAATATAGTGAATAACTGACATACTGGAGGATTTAACACTCTGGCCTGCATAGGTCTGAATTAATACCCCATAATGACAAAGTAAAAACAGGTTTATAGAAATGTTTGCTAATTTTATCCAAATAAAAAAACTGAATTTTCACATTTACATAAGTATTCAGACCCTTTACTCAGTACTTTGTTGAAGCACCTTTGCAGCGATAACAGCATTGAGTCTTCTTTGGTATGACGAGTGGCCCACACCATTCTTCTCTGCAGATCCTCTCTAGCTCTGTCAGGTTGGATGGGGAGCATCGCTGCACAGCTATGTTCAGGTCTCTCCAGAGATGGTTGATCAGGTTCAAGTCCAGGCTCTGGCTGGGCCATTCAAGGAAATTCAGAGACTTATTCCCGACGCCACTCCTGCATTGTCTGTGTGCTTAAGGTCGTTGTCCTGTTGGAAGACAAACCTTCGCCCCCGTCTGAGGTCCTGAGGGCTCTGTAGCAGGTTTTCATCAAGGATCTGTCTGTACTTTGCTCCAATCATCTCTGCCTCAATCCTGACTAGTCTCCCAATCCCTGCCACTGAAAAACATCCCCACAGCATGATGCTGCCACCACCGTGCTTCACCGTAGGGATGGTGCCAGGTTTCTTCCAGACGTGACACTTGGCATCCAGGCCAAAGAGTTCAATCTTGGTTTTATCCAGAGAATCTTGTTTCTCGTGGTCTGAGAGTCTTTAGGTGCCTTTTGGGAAACTCCAAGCAACCTGTCAGGTGCCTTTTACTGTGGAGTGACTTCTGTCTGGCCACTCTACCATAAAGGCCTGATTGGTGGAGTGCTGCAGAGATGGTTGTTCTTCTGGAAGTTTCTCCCATCTCCACAGAGGAACTCTAGAGCGCTGTCAGGGTGACCATCAGGTTCTTGGTCACCTCCCTGACCAAGGCCCTTTCCCCCGATAGTTCAGTTTGGTTGGGCGGCCAGCTCTAGGAAGAGTCTTGGTGGTTCCAATCATCTTCCATTTAAGAATAATAGAGGCATCTGTGTTCAATGACTATATCACCCTTGATCAGCCTTGATCTAACAACTCATTAACTCCGTCTGTCCGTCTGTTATTCCGTTCGGTCATGGTCACGGCAGCAGACTTAGCCAGCCCAGCGGTGGTCTGTCTGTCCATTCGGTCATGGTCACAGCAGCAGACTTAGCCAGCCCAGCGGTGGTCTGTCTGTCCATTCGGTCATGGTCACAGCAGCAGACTTAGCCAGCCCAGCGCTGGTCTGTCTGTCCGTTCGGTCATGGTCACAGCAGCAGACTTAGCCAGCCCAGCGCTGGTCTGTCTGTCTGTTCGGTCATGGTCACAGCAGCAGACTTAGCCAGCCCAGCGCTGGTCTGTCTGTCTGTTCGGTCATGGTCACAGCAGCAGACTTAGCCAGCCCAGCGGTGTTCTGTGAAAGTTACATTTTTTTTTCTTAATCTCAGGGACTAATGATAAAATGAATAGCTAATTAAGACAAACGAACGACAGGGAGGACTGAGCGCCGCAATGCCTGCTGTGTGTGCTTCTGTGTGTGTGCACAAGTGTGTGTGTCCTTTGATTGTCCAGAGGAACAGATTGAGTTGTACACTAGAGGAAACATCAAAGGGCTATGTGTCTGTGTGTGTGTGTGTGTGTGCACATTTGTGTCTGTGCAGTTGTCTGTCTTTGTGTGTGTGCAGGCGTGCCTTCGTTCATTTGAGTGTGTGCGAGCACATAAGAGTGTGTGTGTGTGCCTGTGTGTGATGGGATTAGTGTAATTGGGCCGTGTTGGTTGGGCCCTGTAATGATGGGATTATGGTGGTCGGAGGTGACCAAGAGTTTCTTCCACATCACCTCAGTCCCACAGGAGAAGATCAGCTGAAGATGAGGAGGAGAGGAGATGAGGAGATGGAGACGGAGGAGAGGGAGAGGGAGACGGGGGAGACGAGGGAGACTGAGGAGGAGAGGGAGACGGGGGAGAGGGAGACGGCGACAGAGGAGGCGGAGAGGGAGAGAGGGACGGGGAGAGGGAGACGGAGAGAGGGAGGAGAGGGAGACGGAGAGAGGGAGGAGAGGGAGATGGAGAGAGGGGGGAGAGGGAGACGGCGACGGAGGAGAGGGAGAGGGAGGAGAGGGAGACGGAGGAGAGGGAGATGGAGGAGACGATAAAAGACAGAGACAGAAGGAAAGAAATGGAAAGAGGACAGATAACAGGAAGGATGCATTGGAGCGTTAATTGGCTGTATTTCATTCCAGAAAGTTGTGGTCTCCCATCTGTCCATGTTCACTCCCCGTTGTACATCTGAAATAACTGAGTAGTTCAAGCATGTTTTACCCGGTTTCCTCCATTTTACTCTAGCATATCCTGTCCTGTCAGACCGAAGGGAAGAGAACAAGGGGACATATTTTTGGAATGGAACCCTGCCCTGCTAACGAGAGAGAGAGAGATCCAGCTAACAAACCAGTGGGAGGAGTTGACTGTGTGATTAACTGAGAGAGAGAGAGAGTCTCCTCCTCCCCCCCGTTGAGGGGGTTAGTGCTACAGCAGCAGTAATTGCTAACCATTAAGCATGCTACTCATGTATGCTAACACATGCTGTTGATATATTATAGATGGCAGGAGAGAGAGAGAGAGAGAGAGAGAGGGTGCTAGCGCAGCACGGGGGGGTAGCATGTAGTGCTAACACAAGTTGCTTTGATCACAAATCTGATGACTTCTCAAGGGATGCTAGTTAGTCATCGGCTAGTGGTAAATGGCATGCATACTGTTCTTGTTGATGTTACGGAAACCCTGTTTGTTGTTGTGATTTATACTCTTATTTTCTGACACATAAAATGTTGATTCTTCCTGTCAGGTGAAACAGAATCTAATTAATCACTTTCACAATAACTTCTCAACGCAATCTAATGAGCATCAACACAAGCACGTACACACACACACACACACACACACACACTTTTGTATATAAAACCCTGGAACCCTAGAACCCTGGAATACAATATGCTTCGTTCAGAGAATGAAAGTGTGTGAAGTGTTGTTTTGGGCCTCTGATTGACTCTGGTCTGGAGAGCTGTGATTGACTCAGTGTTGTGTAGTGGTGGTCTGGAGAGCTGTGATTGACTCAGTGTTGTGTAGTGGTGGTCTGGAGAGCTGTGATTGACTCAGTGTTGTGTAGTGGTGGTCTGGAGAGCTGTGATTGACTCAGTGTTGTGTAGTGGTGGTCTGGAGAGCTGTGATTGACTCAGTGTTGTGTAGTGGTGGTCTGGAGAGCTGTGATTGACTCAGTGTTGTGTAGTGGTGGTCTGGAGAGCTGTGATTGACTCAGTGTTGTGTAGTGGTGGTCTGGAGAGCTGTGATTGACTCAGTGTTGTGTAGTGGTGGTCTGGAGAGCTCTGTTTCAGCCCAGTCACTCTACTGCTCTCTCTCACCCCAACCACTTAACACAGCACTGTACAGCGAGCAGGAAACACAAAGCATCAGATATCATCACACACTGTACACACACACAGGGCAACAGCACTAGTAGCATCAGTGACTAGAATCTCTCACACACACACACTCGCTGCTGAGTGCTTGTCCTGAGAGATAAGGACCATTAGTGGGAAACAGAGGTTGCATCCCAAATTACACCTTATTTCCAATGGGCCCTGGTCAAAAGTAGTGCACTATAAAGGGAATATGGTGCCATTTGGGCCACAACCAGAGACAGAGGCATCATCTTTGTGTTGTGTAAAGGGTCTTATGGCCTTTACACTGACATGGAGTGGCTGACATGGAGTTGGTGGGCCAGGTGTGGAGGACACCTCTTTGGTGCTGTAGATGATGGGGGGCGGGCGGTGGAGGCAGTGGGGAGAACAGGGCAGGCCTGCTGTAGATGATCCTGGCATGGGGAGAACATGGCAAGCCTGCTGTAGATTATCCTGGCATGGGGAGAACAGGGCAGGCCTGTTGTAGATGATCCTAACATGGGGCAAACAGGGCAGGCCTGCTGTAGATTATCCTAACATGGGGAGAACAGGGCAGGCCTGCTGTAGATGATCATAGCATGGGGAGAACATGGCAAGCCTGCTGTAGATTATCCTGGCATGGGGAGAACAGGGCACGCCTGCTGTAGATTATCCTGGCATGGGGAGAACAGGGCAGGCCTGTTGTAGATGATCCTAACATGGGGCGAACATGGCAGGCCTGCTGTATATTTAATTTTTTTTTTTTAATGTTTTTCCTTTATTTAACCAGGTAGGCTAGTTGAGAACAAGTTCTCATTTACAACTGCGACCTGGCCAAGATAAAGCAAAGCAGTTCGACACATACAACAACACAGAGTTACAGATGGAATAAACAAACATACAGTCAATAATACAGTAAAAAAAAGTCCATATACAGTGTGTGCAAATGAGGTAAGATAAGGGAGGTAAGGCAATAAATAGGCCATAGTGGCGAAGTAATTAAAATATACCAATTAAACACTGGAGTGAATAGATGTGCAGAAGATGAATGTGCAAGTAGAGATACTGAGGTGCAAAGGAGCATGATAAATAAGTACCGTATGGGGATGAGGTAGATTGGATGGGCTATGTACAGATGGGCTATGTACAGGTGCAGTGATCTGTTAGCTGCTCTGACAGCTGGTGCTTAAAGCTAGTGAGGGAGATATGAGTCTCCAGCTTCAGTGATTTTTGCAGTTCATTCCAGTCATTGGCAGCAAAGAACTGGAAGGAAAGGCGACCAAAGTAGGAATTGGCTTTGGGGGTGACTAGTGAGATATACCTGCTGGAGCGCGTGCTATGGGTGGGTGCTGCTATGGTGACAAGTGAGCTGAGATAAGGCGAGGCTTTACCTAGCAAATACTTGTAGATGACCTGGAGCCAGTGGGTTTGGCAACGAGTATGACGCGAGGGCCAGTCAACGAGAGCGTACAGGTCGCAGGGGTGGGTAGTATATGGGGCTTTGGTGACAAAACGGATGGCATTGTGATAGACTGCATCCAATCTGTTGAGTAGCGTGTTGGAGGCTATTTTGTAGACGACATCGCCGAAGTCGAGGATCGGTAGGATAGTCAGTTTTACGAGGGTATGTTTGGCAGCATGAGTGAAGGATGCTTTGTTGCGAAATAGGAAGCCGATTCTAGATTTAATTTTGGATTGGAGATGCTTAATGTGAGTCTGGAAGGAGAGTTTACAGTCTAACCAGACACCTAGGTATTTGTAGTTGTCCACATATTCTAAGTCAGAACCATCCAGAGTAGTGATGCTGGACGGGCGGGCCGGTGCGGGCAGCGATCGGTATTAGAGCATGCATTTAGTTTAACTTGCATTTAAGAGCAGTTGGAGGCCACGGAAGGAGAGTTGTATGGCATTGAAGCTCGTCTGGAGGTTAGTTAACAGTGTCCGAAGAAGGGCCAAAAGTATACAGAATGGTGTCGTCTGCGTAGAGGTGGATCAGAGAATCACCAGCAGCAAAAGCATTGATGTATACAGCCTGAGAATTGAACCCTGTGGCACCCCCATAGAGACTGCCAGAGGTCCGGACAACAGGCCCTTCGATTTGACACACTGAACTCTATCAGAGAAGTAGTTGGTGAACCAGGCGAGGCAGTCATTTGAGAAACCAAGGCTGTTGAGTCTGCCGATAAGAATGTGGTGATTGACAGAGTCAAAAGCCTTGGCCAGGTCAATGAATACGGCTGCACAGCAATGTCTCTTATCGATGGAGGTTATGATATCGTTTAGGACCTTGAGCGTGGCTGAGGTGCCCTCATGACCAGCTCTGAAACCAGATTGCATAGCGGAGAAGGTACGGTGGGATTCGAAATGGTCAGTAATCTGTTTGGCTTTCGAAGAACCTTAGAAAGGCAGGGTAGGATAGATATAGGTCTGTAGCAGTTTGGGTCTAGAGTGTCTCCCCCTTTGAAGAGGGGGATGATCGCGGCATCTTTCCAATCTTTGGGAATCTCAGACGATACGAAAGAGAGGTTACAACAATTTCTGCAGATCATTTTAGAAAGAGAGGGTCCAGATTGTCTAGCCTGGCTGATTTGTAGGGGTCCAGATTTTGCAGCTCTTTCAGAACATCAGCTATCTGGATTTGAGTGAAGGAGAAATGGGGGAGGCTTGGGCGAGTTGCTGTGGGGGCTGCAGGGCAGTTTACCGAGGTAGGGGTAGCCAGGTGGAAATCATGGCCAGCCGTAGAAAAATGCTTATTGAAATTCTCAATTATAGTGGATTTATCGGTGGTGACAATGTTTCCTAGCCTCAGTGCAGTGGGCAGCTGGGAGGAGGTGCTTTTATTCTCCATGGACTTTACAGTGTCCCAGAACGTTTTTGAGTTTGTGCTACAGGATGCAAATTTCTGTTTGAAAAAGCTAGCCTTTGCATTCCTAACTACCTGTGTATATTGTTTCCTAACTTCCCTGAAAATGGCTATTCGATGCTAACGCAGTACGCCACAGGATGTTTTTGTGCTGGTCAAGGGCAGTCAGGTCTGGAGTGAAGCAAGGGCTATATCTGTTCTTAGTTCAACATTTTTTGATTGAGGCATGCTTAAAAGGCATGCTCACTTTTAAAGAATAACCAGGCATCCTCTACTGACAGGATGAGGTCAATATCCTTCCAGGATACCCGGGCCAGGTTGATTAGAAAGGCCTGTTCGCTGAAGTATTTTAGGGAGTGTTTGACTGTGATGAGGGGTGGTCGTTTGACCGCAGACTCATTACAGATGCAGGCAATGAGGCAGTGATCGCTGAGATCTTGGTTGAAAACAGCAGAGGTGTATTTGGAGGGAAAGTTGGTTAGGATGATATCTATGAGGGTGCCCGTGTTTACGGATTTGGGGTTGAACCTGGTAGGTTCATTGATAATTTGTGTAAGATTGAGGGCATCAAGCTTAGATTGTAGGATGGCCGGGGTGTTAAGCATGTCCCAGTTTAGGTCACCAAGCAGCACGAGCTCTGAAGATAGATGGGGGACAATAAATTCACATATGATGTCCAGGGCACAGCTGGGGGCAGAGGGTGGTCTATAGCAAGCGGCAACGGTGAGAGACTTGTTTCAGGAAAGGTGGATTTTAAAAAGTAGAAGCTCTAATTGTTTGGGTACAGACCTGGATAGTAAGACAGAACTTTGCAGGCTATCTCTGCAGTAGATTGTAACTCCGTCCCCTTTGGCAGTTCTATGTTGTCGGAAAATTTTATAGTTAGGGATGGAAATTTCAGGGTTTTTGGTGGTCTTCCTAAGCCAGGATTCAGACACCGCTAGGACATCCGGGTTGGCAGAGTGTGCTAAAGCAGTAACTAAAACAAACTTGAGGAGGCTTCTAATGGTAACATGCATGGAACCAAGGCTTTTATGATTATAGAAGTCAACAAATGAGAGCACCTGGGGAATAGGAGTGGAGCTAGGCACTGCAGGGCCTGGATTAACCTCCACATCATTTAAGGAACAGAGGAGAAGTAGGATAAGGGTATGGCTAAAGGCTATAAGAACTGGTCGTCTAGTACGTTCGGAACACAGAGTAAAAGGAGCAGGTTTATGGGCGCGATAGAATAGATTCAAGGCAAAATGTACAGACAAATGTATGGTAGGATGTGAATACATTGGAGGTAAACCTAGGCATTGTGTGATGATGACAGAGATATTGTCTCTAGAAACATTTAAACCAGCTGATGTCACCGCATGTGTGGGAGGTGGAACTAAAGGGTTGGCTAAGCCATATTGAGCAGGGCTAGAGGCTCTACAGTGAAATAAGACAATAATCACTAACCAGAACGCAATGGACAAGGCATATTGACATTAGGGAGAGGCATTCGTTGCCGAGTGATCATAGGAGTCCAGTGAGCAGTTAGGCTGGCTGGAGACACAGCAATTCAGACAGCTAGCAGGCCGGGGATAGCAAGTTAGCAGAATGGCCTTAGATGGACGTTGCGATGGAGGCAGTCTGTTATAGCCTCCACATGCAGTTACGTCGAATAGACCAGTCGTGATGGAGTATTCGGGTTCTGTGTAGCAAAGGGGTTGAGTCCAATTGGCAAAATAGGTATAGTGGCCCAAGAAATTGTCCGATGGATCTCTTCAGCTAACAGTCCAATATGCTCTAGACAGCTAGCGGGCCACGGCTAGCAGGCTAGCAGATGGGCATTCAGGGGATGTCGCGATGGAGGGGCCTGTTGGGAAAAAAAAGAAGGAAAAAAAAACCCTCAGGCAGATTACGTCGGTTGTCCAGTTGTGATGGATAAGCAGGGCTTTCTGTAGTAAAAGGTGTCCAAGACAATTGTCAAAATAGGTATAGTGGCCCAAGAAATTGGCCGCTGGACCTATTCAGCTAACAGTCCGATATGCTCTAGACAGCTAGCGGGCCGCGGCTAGCAGGCTAGCAGATGGGCATTCAGGGGACGTCGCGACGTAGGAGCCAGTTGAATAACCCCCTCGGGCAGATTACGTCGGTGGTCCAGTTGTGAAGGACCTCCGTTCCGGCAGTAAAAGGGTCCGGGCCAATTGGCAAAATAGGTATTGTAGAGTGGCTGATGGACCTCTTCAGTTAGTCAGGAGATGGACCTAGCATGGGTTAGCTCCAGGCTAATTGGTGCTTGCTTCAGGACAGAGACGTTAGCCGGGAGTAGCCACTCGGATTGCAGCTAGCTAGCTGCGATGATCCAGGTGAAAAGGTTCAGAGCTTGCGATAGGAATCTGGGGATATGGAGAGAAAATAGGTCCGGTATGCTCTGGTTTGAATCGCGTTGTGCAAATTGGCGAGAGTTTTCCGAGCTAAAGGTTAGCTGATGACCGCTAGCGGTGGTTAGCTGACTACTAGCTAGTAGCAAGTTAGCTGGCTAGCTTCTGTTGGGGGATTCCAGTTCCAAAGTAAAGAAAAATACTTTAGAAAATGCAGATCCACACCACATTGGGTGATGTGGGTTGCAGAAGAGTATTTTGAAGTTGAGGCTTAGAAAAATATAAAAAAGGATATGCGAAGAAAAATATAGAAAAAGATATATACATGGGACACGACAAGACGAAGATGTCTGACTACTACGCCATCTTGGATCTATAATGATCCTAGCATGGGGAGAACAGGGCAGGCCTGCTGTAGATGATCCTTGCATGGGGAGAACAGGCCCGCAGCACTGCTGTGTGTTAGTGTGAGAAGCTTGCCTGATCTCTCTCACATGCACTGCTCATCCCAGGGCAGGGATGATTTATTCACAATGGGAGAACAGATGACTGCAGGCAATCTCTGTCTCTGCAGCTATACATCCAGAAGAGAGAGAGGTGTAAGGCTGTGCATTTATTAATGTACAAAAGATAACTCCCTCCCTGTGAAACATAGTGGATCTGTTTCCCTCAGCTCTAAGTGGGAAGAGAAGCTGTTTCCGTTGGTTGTGGCTGAATGTGTATTTCACTATAGAAGTGAATGATAGGAAGTGTTATCCATGTGATCAAACTGCATATTGGTTTCTTCTCCTGATTAATCTATTGTTATACTTTCCCTTTCTCCTGAGTAGAGCTGTGTTTTATGTCAGTGTTTCTCAACTGGCAACTTCTGGTTGAGAAAGAACCCTGAACAGTTCTAGTCCAGCACACTTGATTCAACTAACTAAAGGACGTGATGATTAGTTGAGTTGTTGAATCAGGTGTGCTAGTGAGGAGCTTGAACAGAAATGTGTGTTGTTAGTGGTACTTGAAAATCAAAGTTGAGTTAACAATGTTTTATTTTGTTCTGTGTGGCTCTATAATGGAACCCAGTGTTGCCTTTACTTCCTCACCTCCAGAACGTAGTCAGGACGGCTCAGGGGAGCCTTCACTTGCTAGCTCTAAGGCCAGAGAAATGTACAGATGCTCTGGGGTAATTCCCCCATTTGGGGATCTTATCCGCTGCTAATGACGAGTTAGTCTGGAATTCCACTGAAGTAGTTGACATTTATTAAACTTGTGAGGTAGTCTGAATGACTAAATAAAATAGCAGGCTAATGGAGCAAAAAGAGCGTGGCTCACAGTTTCCCTACATCTCCTCCACACATTTGCATCAAAAGCAAAAGTTAACTTACTACGTTACCCACAATGCACTTCAGTGTTTTAAAGCTATACCCCTACTTTACCAACACCAGGTATTCCGATCATTCCATTTGCGAATCCTGCCTCATATAGCTTCTAAATGTTTCTGGACCTTCTGAACTTCTGTGTCTCTCTGCCAGGCGATCTGCTGCACCTTGGTGAACTGTACCTGTGATAGTTTCAAACCTGGGAAACTGAAGAAAAGACTGTGTGAGCACTGCAAGCATGGATGGGTAGCGCACGGTAAGCACAGATTCAATTGTTACTTTACTCAGTGTACATTTCTATCAGGGGGTGGGAATGGGGGTGGGGGGGTAGGTGTGTCATTATTCATGTCTGTGTGTGTGGGGGGGGGGCTGTTTTCTATATTCATGTCTGTGTGTGTGGGGGGGGGGCTGTTTTCTATATTCATGTCTGTGTGTGGGGGGGGCTGTTTTCTGTATTCATGTCTGTGTGTGTGGGGGGGCTGTTTTCTATATTCATGTCTGTGTGTGTGGGGGGGGTCTGTTTTCTATATTCCTGTCTGTGTGTGGGGGGGGGGCTGTTTTCTATATTCATGTCTGTGTGTGTGGGGGGGGGCTGTTTACTATATTCATGTCTGTGTGGGGGGGGGGGGGCTGTTTTCTATATTCATATCTGTGTGTGGGGGGGGGCTGTTTTCTATATTCATGTCTGTGTGTGTGGGGGGGGCTGTTTTCTATATTCATGTCTGTGTGTGTGTGGGGGGGGCTGTTTTCTATATTCATGTCTGTGTGTGTGGGGGGGGGCTGTTTTCTATATTCATGTCTGTGTGTGGGGGGGGGCTGTTTTCTATATTCATGTCTGTGTGTGTGGGGGGGGCTGTTTTCTATATTCATGTCTGTGTGTGTGTGGGGGGGGCTGTTTTCTATATTCATGTCTGTGTGTGTGGGGGGGGGGCTGTTTTCTATATTCATGTCTGTGTGTGTGGGGGGGGGGCTGTTTTCTATATTCATGTCTGTGTGTGTGGGGGGGGGCTGTTTTCTATATTCATGTCTGTGTGTGGGGGGGGGGCTGTTTTCTATATTCATGTCTGTGTGTGGGGGGGGGGCTGTTTTCTATATTCATGTCTGTGTGTGGGGGGGGGGCTGTTTTCTATATTCATGTCTGTGTGTGGGGGGGGGGCTGTTTTCTATATTCATGTCTGTGTGTGGGGGGGGGGCTGTTTTCTATATTCATGTCTGTGTGTGGGGGGGGGGCTGTTTTCTATATTCATGTCTGTGTGTGGGGGGGGGGCTGTTTTCTATATTCATGTCTGTGTGTGTGGGGGGGGGCTGTTTTCTATATTCATGTCTGTGTGTGGGGGGGGGGCTGTTTTCTATATTCATGTCTGTGTGTGGGGGGGGGGCTGTTTTCTATATTCATGTCTGTGTGTGTGGGGGGGGCTGTTTTCTGTATTCATGTCTGTGTGTGTGGGGGGGGGCTGTTTTCTATATTCATGTCTGTGTGTGGGGGGGGGGCTGTTTTCTATATTCATGTCTGTGTGTGTGGGGGGGGCTGTTTTCTATATTCATGTCTGTGTGTGTGTGGGGGGGGGGGGCTGTTTTCTATATTCATGTCTGTGTGTGGGGGGGGGCTGTTTTCTATATTCATGTCTGTGTGTGTGGGGGGGGCTGTTTTCTATATTCATGTCTGTGTGTGTGGGGGGGGGGGGCTGTTTTCTATATTCATGTCTGTGTGTGTGGGGGGGGGCTGTTTTCTATATTCATGTCTGTGTGTGGGGGGGGGGCTGTTTTCTATATTCATGTCTGTGTGTGGGGGGGGGGCTGTTTTCTATATTCATATCTGTGTGTGGGGGGGGCTGTTTTCTATATTCATGTCTGTGTGTGGGGGGGGGCTGTTTTCTATATTCATGTCTGTGTGTGGGGGGGGGGCTGTTTTCTATATTCATGTCTGTGTGTGGGGGGGGGCTGTTTTCTATATTCATGTCTGTGTGTGGGGGGGGCTGTTTTCTATATTCATGTCTGTGTGTGGGGGGGGCTGTTTTCTATATTCATGTCTGTGTGTGGGGGGGGCTGTTTTCTATATTCATGTCTGTGTGTGGGGGGGGCTGTTTTCTATATTCATGTCTGTGTGTGGGGGGGGGGCTGTTTTCTATATTCATGTCTGTGTGTGGGGGGGGCTGTTTTCTATATTCATGTCTGTGTGTGGGGGGGGGCTGTTTTCTATATTCATGTCTGTGTGTGGGGGGGGGCTGTTTTCTATATTCATATCTGTGTGTGGGGGGGGCTGTTTTCTATATTCATGTCTGTGTGTGGGGGGGGGGCTGTTTTCTATATTCATGTCTGTGTGTGGGGGGGGGGCTGTTTTCTATATTCATGTCTGTGTGTGTGTGGGGGGGGCTGTTTTCTATATTCATGTCTGTGTGTGTGTGGGGGGGCTGTTTTCTATATTCATGTCTGTGTGTGGGGGGGGGCTGTTTTCTATATTCATGTCTGTGTGTGTGGGGGGGGCTGTTTTCTATATTCATGTCTGTGTGTGTGGGGGGGGGGCTGTTTTCTATATTCATGTCTGTGTGTGTGGGGGGGGGGCTGTTTTCTATATTCATGTCTGTGTGTGGGGGGGGCTGTTTTCTATATTCATGTCTGTGTGTGTGTGGGTTCGCCTGTGTTTTCTCTACTCACTCCTGTGCGTCCTCCACCCCTCCGTCTTCCTGCAGCTCTGAGCAAGCTGAAGCTGCACCACATGTACCAGGGCAGCCAGGTGGAGATCGTCCACTCCAACGTGGTCTTTGACATCTGCAGCCTGATGCTCTACGGGACCCAGGCAATCCCGGTCAGACTAAAGATCCTGCTGGACCGGCTGTTCAGTGTCCTGAAACAGGAGGAGGTCATCCAGATCCTCAATGCATTGGACTGGACCCTACAGGACTACATCCGAGGATACGTCCTACAGGTGGGGGGGCTCTTCTTTCTTACTTTAGTACGAGGAGAGGGGAGAGAAAGGAGGACAGGAGAGAGGAACACAGGAGAGAGGGGGAGAAACAAAGCTTCTCTATAGGAACGCTCCTTTTCTCCTCATCCTCCTCTCTGGACGTCTCCAGACTGATGGAGGGGAGATTTGTAAATATTATTTAGTTCCATGATTTCCCTCTCAAACTTGAGCTAGGCTGAACCACCCGGCACACAGTCATTGTCAGCCAGCCGCTGCTCACTTCGATTAGTCCGTCATCAACTATTCAGCTTTCTTTCTGCATTTAATGTTAGCTCCTCTAATGGTGAACACATAGTCAGAATCCTCGACAGTCAGAGCCAAGCGAATGCTGTGTGATGAAATATTGATCATGGTTACTGTATGAAGAGGCTGCGGTCTGACTTTCACAGACACCACAACTCCTATGTAATTACTACGGGGCCGGGTGGAGGAACCTCATTCTCCTCTCTCCTTCCTCTCTGATCTCACTCCACCCTGACGTGTGTGTGTGTGTGTGTGCGTGTGTGTGTGCGTGTGTGTGTGCGTGTGTGTGTGTGTGTGTGTGTGTGTGTGTGTGTGTGTGTGTGTGTGTGGTGTGTGTGTGTGTGTGTGTGTGTGTGTGTGTGTGTGTGTGTGTTCGTTCATTGGTATGTGTGTGTGTGCACATGTCCTCTCTGATGCTGATGGAGAGAGGGAAAATCCACGTGATTTAAATGAAGAGAAATGACAGGCAAGATGAAAGGCAGCGCTGTAATGAGGACTCCCTCCTCTCTGCATTAACTTTACAACTGAACCCTTTATTAAGACGCTCTGGGCTGAAGTTCCCCTAAGTACAGATCTAGGATCAACTTCCACTCCCCAATCCTCACCTTAGCCATTAGTGGGGAAAATGCTCATTTGACCCAAGATCAGTGTCTAAGGGCAAGTTCACCCTACACCTGTTTAGACACAGTCAGTCTGTGTTTTAGATGACTTCATATCTTTCTTGGTGTGTGAATATACTAATGATGAAATGCTCTCTCTCTCTTTCTCTCTGCATATAAATCACTTTCGCTCTCTCTCTCGCTTTCCCCCCTTCCCGCTCTCCACCGACCCCCTATCCTTTCCTCCCTCTCCCCCCTCTCCCTCCCTCACACCCTCTCCAGGACATAGCAGGGAAGGTGTTGGACCGCTGGGCCATCATGACGTTCGAGGAGGAGATTGCTACGCTGCAGCAGTTCCTCCGCTTCGGCGAGACCAAGTCCATTGTGGAGCTGATGGCGCTGCAGGACAAGGAGGGCCAGGCCGTGCTGGTCCCCAGCACCCGCACCAACTCAGACATCCGCACCTTCATCGAGCGCAGCACCCCGCGCACTGCCACCACCAACAACGTCCTGACCCCCAAGGTGGAGAAACTGAGCTCGTCCAAAGCGCACCACTTTGAGAACTTTATTAATAGTATGGCGTTTATGCTACCATTTCAATTGTTGGGCTCCGTGCCAGCGCCTCTCCTGGGGTCACCACCGGGGGCGCTGCAGCAGCAGCAAGGGGGGCAGATGGAGCAGGGGCAGAGACGGGGGGACGAGAACCCCAACGCCCTCCCCCTCCCCGGGCCGCCTCCCACCGAGAGCAGCCTGGTGGGCTCTAGCTCCGCCTCATTCACCTCTGACCTGGACAGGGGTGGAGACAACCCTATGGACGGCCTCTCGGCCACGCCCAAGATGGAGGCTGAGGACTTCCCCACCAGCGACAACTACTCAGACGGCCGCTCCACACCCTGCACCCCCTCCATGATGAACTCTGACTTTACCCAGATGTCCCCGGATAGCAAGCTCCAACGCTCCATGGACCGGAATGGGGGAGGCGGGGGAGGAAGTCTCAAGAAGGGGCGTGTGTACTGCAGTGCGTGTGACAAGACCTTCTACGACAAGGGCACGCTGAAAATCCACTACAACGCTGTGCACCTGAAGATCAAGCACAAGTGCACCATCGACGGCTGCAACATGGTGTTCAGCTCGCTGCGCAGCCGCAACCGCCACAGCGCCAACCCCAACCCGCGCCTGCACATGCCCATGAACCGCAACAACCGCGACAAGGACCTGCGAGGCGGCGGGAGCCTTTCGGCCGACGAAGACTCCGAAGCAAGCGACAAACCGCAGTCTGAGTACCCCCACTCATCCATCCCGGTGTCCCTGACCTCGTCCCCCGACAGCCAGAAGTCGGTTGCCAGCTACATGGTGAGCCATGTGGACTCCACCACCAGCAGCACCAAGCTGCACCACAGCAGCTCCTTCCCCAGCATGGGGCACCTGGGCCACGGCATCCTCTTCCCCAACCTGAAGACAGTGCAGCCTGTGCTGCCTTTCTACCGGAGCCTGGTGACCCCTGCCGAGCTGGCCAACAGCCCCGGCCAACACCTCCCATCCCTCCCCGTCCTCTCCTCCTCGCTTCCCCTCAAACCTACCTCCATCACCGCCCCAGACGCCTGCGGTGCCATCATCGACCCTGTGCCCAAGAAGAAGTCGCGGAAGTCGAGCATGCCCATCAAGATCGAGAAGGAAGTGGTAGAGAGGGAGGGAGGGATGGGGGAGGACAGCGGTTCAGAGGACATGAGCCCTATACAGGGTAGGGACAAGGAGGAGTGTGAGAGAGGGGTAGGAGGAGGGGGGGATTTGTGTACGAGACAGATGGGTGTAGAGAGGGAGAGGGAAAGAGAGGAGAGAGGAGTCATTCTAGCTGGGGAGAGAGGCGAGAGGGAGGGGGTGAAGCGGCAAAGGTCCCACAGCCCGGAGAGAGAGATGTGTGGAAGCAGGGAACAAGAGGAGGACAAAGACGAAAAAGAAGAGGGATCCCAGCAGGCAGAGACAGGTATGATCACCTGCGCCTCATCCCCCTATGATGGAAAACTCAACCACAGAGAGAACCACAGCCTCTCTCTGAGCAGAGACCACACAGAGACAGAGGGAGAGGAGGGCGACCAACCAACCTCCCGGCACCAAGACAAGCTGTGCGACGACATGGACCACCGACTGACCAACGGCGGTTTGTTCAGACTAGGTGACAGAGGGAAGGATGGACCAGAGGGCTGTATGGAAGACTACACCGACTCTAGCCTCCTGCAGTCTCGTATGGACTCTGAGGGGCCACTGGACAGGGATGACCTTCCACACCACTGTGAGATCTGCAGCAAGACGTTCAACAACCAGTACAGTGTGAAGATGCACTACCGCAACGTGCACCTGAAGGAGATGCACATGTGCACGGTGGCTGGCTGCAACGCTGCCTTCCCCTCCCGCAGGAGCAGAGACAGGTGAGAGAGAACGAACACACATCAGTCAGTTAACCTGTTGAGGACAGACGTTCCGCTAGCGGAACCCCGTTCCGCCTGCGGAACCCCTAGCCAACAGCCAATGGCATCGCACGGCGCGAAATACAAAACCAACTAAAATACCACAATTCAATTTTCTCAAACAATCAACTATTTTACACCATTTTAAAGACAAGACTCTCATTAATCTAACCACATTGTCCGATTTCAAAAAGGCTTTACAGCAAAAGCAAAACATTAGATTATGTTAGGAGAGTACATAGACACAAATAATCACACAGCCATTTTCCAAGCAAGCATATATGTCACATAGACCCAAACCACAACTAAATGCAGCACTAACCTTTGATCTTCATCAGATGACACTCCTAGGACATTATGTTATACAATACATGCATGTTTTGTTCAATCAAGTTCACATTTATATCAAAAACCAGCTTTTTACATTAGCATGTGATGTTCAGAACTAGCATACCCACCGAAAACTTCTGGTGAATTTACTAAATTACTCATGATAAACGTTGACAAAATACATAACAATTATTTTAAGAATTATAGATACAGAACTCCTTTATGCAATCGCTATGTCCGATTTTAAAATAGCTTTTCGGCGAAAGCACATTTTGCAATATTCTGAGTACATAGCTCGGCCATCACGGCTAGCTATTTTGACATCCGCCAACTTCGGGGTCACCTAAACTCAGAATTACTATTAGAAAAATTGGATTACCTTTGCTGTTCTTCGTCAGAATGCACTCCCAGGACTTCTACTTCAACAACAAATGTTGTTTTGGTTCCAAATAATCCATAGTTATATCCAAATACCTCCATTTTGTTCGTGCGTTCAGGTCACTATCCGAATGGTAACGCGTGAGTGCATTTGGTGACAAAAAAAATCGAAATATTCCATTACCGTACTTAGAAGCATGTCAAACGCTGTTTAAAATCCATTTTTATGCTATTTTTCTCGTAAAATAGCGATAATATTCCAACCGGGCAACGTTGTATTCATTCAAAGACTGAAAGAAAAAAAATGGAGAAGTCTCGTGAATGCTCATCTCCAGTCTCACTGTCCTCAGGCTGACCACTTACAAACTCTGCTCCTATACTTTGCCCAGAGACAGCAGACACCCCATTCCGCTTCCTGGCGGCTTTAGAGAGCCAATGGAAGCCTTAGAAAATGTCACGTTACAGCTCAGATGCTGTATTTTCGATAGAGATGAAACAGAAGGACAACAAATTGTCAGACAGGGCACTTCCTATATGGAATCTTCTCAGGTTTTGGCCTGCCATATGAGTTCTGTTATACTCACAGACACCATTCAAACAGTTTTAGGAACTTTAGAGTGTTTTCTATCCAAATCTACTAATTATATGCATATTCTAGTTTCTGGGCAGGAGGAGTAACCAGATTAAATCGGGTACGTTTTTTATCCGGCCGTGAAAATACTGCCCCCTATCCCAAGTATATAAGTTAATAGTCTGTCATTTAGTTGTATAGTCTGTCAGTGATTTATGAAAGGGATTTGTCATTCTCTAGCACAATATAGGATATGATGTCAGAGGTTCTGTTGAAGTGATATGGTTAGTATGTCTTTTCAAATGATCTAATAAAACCACACAAAACTGGCAGCAACCACAAATACGTCAGTTACAGACTTATTTAACAGAGATGAATGGTCAATTAAAGATAGAACAATTGCTAAAGGTACCTTTGAAAAAACACCAACCAAGAAACAACCTTTCCTACATTTTGTGTCTTCCAGGCACAGCTCCAACCTCAACCTCCACCACAAGCTGTTGACCAAAGACCTGTACAGCCCATCACCCCGCTCCCTATACTCCCCAGCCTCCCTCTGCAGGGACAAAGACCCTGTCAGCCTGGACTACCGCCAGGACCTGAGAGACCTCCAGAGGGATAGAGAGCTCCAGAGAGACCCAGGCAGCCAGACGTCCGTCATCTTCAGAGGACACAACCGCATGGGCCTGGTCTTCCCCATGAGCAAGATGGCCGATGAAAGGACAGGGGAGAATGCAGGAGAGGAGCTGGGAGGAGGAGGAGGGGTGGAGGAGGGGACGGTACTGGACCTAAGTACGTCATCGTCTGTACCTCCTCGTGGTGGCAGCAGCGCCCGTTCCTCCTGGGACTCGGATGGGGCAGGCAGTGAGGAAGGGGAAGGGCTAGAGGAGGAGCCTCTGCCAATGGAGGAGGACAGCGATGGGGAGAGCTGCGATGGGATTGGTCTTGGAGGCCCCAGTGGGGAAGGATTAGGTTCGGGCGGGGAGAGGACCCTGGGCTGTGTGGGGGGAGGACAGGTGGGGCCGCAGGGGGGCGGAGGTGGCTCACCCATTACCTGCCACGTGTGCCAGAAGGTATACAGCAACAAGGGGACGTTCAGAGCCCACTACAAGACTGTCCACCTGCGCCTGCTGCACAAGTGTAAAGTCCCAGGCTGTGACACCACATTCTCGTCAGTACGGAGCCGCAATAGACACAGCCAGAACCCCAACCTGCACCGCAACCTGACTGGCAGTGGCGGCGGCACCACTCTAGACCAGGAGTAGGGCCTTGCCCAAGCTTCAGCTCACACAGACCCTGATTCACTCTCACTGTATTCTTTAGTGTTTGTTTATTTCACACCAGAACAGGCTTGCAGGTTAGCACTTTTTGAAAAAAAATCCATTGTTTTTGGGGGGGCAATGTCTGTAGTGAGCTTGGGATTGTGGAATCCAGCTGCATTTTTCTTTGTTATGGCAGATTGTATCTGCTTTTTTTGTGCAAATGTTACAGGACAGTATATCTCCCTGAATGTTGAGTGGATTTCTCCAGGTACATCAAGTTCAGCAACCTCAAATTGTTCTGAGGTACACATGAAGACCTTCTGCATTCCATTCCTTGGACACTCATTTTAGACTAATTATGTTTCCTTCCCCCTGCCAACATTTTTGAAATATGTTCTTTTAAATTGATATTTATTGATGGTACATGTAGAAAAACAGCAATTTATTTTGGACACGAAATTGACAAGTCATTTTCCTATCATGTATTTTTGTCTTGATTTAAAACACTTAATCATGCATCATCTTTTAAAACGTTGTGCATCTCAACCCCTCTCTCTAGCTCTTTTATTTCTATGCACTAATTCTAAATAGTTAGCCTTACAGTCTAGTATAATTCACTCACATCCAGTTTAGGATCACCTGCTAGTTTCTAAATCACATACTGTTCAAGTGACACTTATCTCCAATCATCAACAGTGTTGGAAAAAGTAAAGATACCTTCATAGAAAATGACTCGAGTAAAAGTGAAAGTCACCCAGGAAAATACTACTTGAGTAAAAGTATTTGGGTTTAAATATACTTAAATATCAAAAGTAAATGTAAAAGTATAAATAATTTCAAATTCCTTATATTAAGCAAACCAGGGTGCACCATTTGATTTTTAAATTTACAGATAGCCAGGGGCACACTCCAAAGCTCAGACATAATTTGCAAACTAAGCATTTGTGTTTAGTGAGTCCGCCAGATCAGAGGCAGTAGGGATGACCAGGGATGTTCTCTTGATAAGTGCGTGAATTGGACCATTTTCCTGTCCTGCTAAGCATTCAAAATTGAACAAGTACTTTTGGGTGTCAGGGAAAATGTATGGAGTAAAAAGTACATTATTTTCTTTAGGAATGTAGTAAAGTAAAAGTTGTCAAAAATATAAATAGTAAGGTACAGATCCCCCCCCCCAAAAAACGACTTAAGTAGTACTTTAAAGTATTTTTACGTAAGTACTTTACACCACTGGTTATCAACTATAACAAGTTCAATATTTTCGGTGTTCTTCTTGGTAGTTATCGTCGACTTTCCTTGTGAGTTTACACGTATTGTTCCAATCAAAAGCATCTGTGACATTCTAGAAGTGTGGCGTACGTTAGTTTCTTTGGACTGTGGTCTGTAAAGATCTTTGTTTAAAAAAAAAATAGTTTTATAAGTATTGTGAACTTGATCGATATAAGTTATTGTTTGATGTTGTATGTGTGGTTCTGTTCCTCTCCTATCGTTGCTGTTTCTGGATGTTGCATTATGCTACTGTGATAACGTTGACCAAAGATTTCTCAGTCCCGAGGTGCATACGAATCCAACCGTCTCATGCAGTACGGTGTCCCTATTAGGATTGCCTCAGTCTTGGGCCAAGATTGAGGCTGTCCTAATATGGACACCGTATAGTTGAGGCTTGCAGTATTAAAACAGCCTTCTCTTGACGCTCTTATCTGAAAACACATCATAGAAAAAGCAGTATTCAGACTTGGGCTCTTAAAAAGCTATTACAACTCTTGGAAGAAAACATTTATTGGAAGAACTTTTATATATTTTCATGGTCTTTTGTAATCAAATCTGATCACATCTTGTGCACTAGAGTGGGTGAGGGCATCATTCTAGACATACAGACGGTCATTGTCTCCAAGAGTTGGATCATATGATATTGTACTGTGAACAAGTCAAACACTGAGAAAAACAAAACCTAACTGAAAGATAAGTAGCCAGGGCCCAATGTCCACGCACACCCTTCAAAACATATGGTACCTAAATAATTATTGAATTGTATATTTTGTGAATAGAGTCATTTGTAATCTAAAAGAAACCAAAACACGTATACTGTATCAAATATGCTAATTTTACTGGACTCATTCTGCATCCTAAGAGATGTTTATTGGGAGGAAAAAGATGTCCAAAGTTACGTTCTTGTATTATTTCACAATAGTTTTTTGGTTTAGGTATTCTGCATATACACTGAGTGTACAAACATTAAAAAACCTTCCTAATATTGAGTTTCACCCCCCTCTTTTGCCCTCAGAACAGCCTCAATCTGTCGGGCATGGACTTTACAAGGTGTCGAAAGCATTCCACAGGGATGCTGGCCCATGTTGACTCCAATTCTTCCCACAGTTGTGTCAAGTTGGCTGGATGTCTTTTGGGTGATGGACCCTTGATACACACGGGAAACTGTTGAGCGTGAAAAACCCATCAGCGTTGCAGTTCTTGACACTCTCAAACCGGTGTGCCTAGCACCTACCACCATACACCGCTCAAAGGCACTTAAATGTATTGTCTCGTCCATTCACTCTCTGAATGGCACACATGCACAACCCATGTCTCAATTGTCTCAAGGCTTAAAAATCCTTCTTTAACCTGTCTCCTCCCCTTCATCAACACTGATTTGAAGTGGATTTAACAGGTGACATCAATAAGGGATCATAGCTTTCACCTGGATTCACCTGGTCAGTCTGTCATAATGTTTTGTACACTCAGTGTGTATTTGACCTTATGTATTTAATTACATTGAGCTAGATAAAATATCAATTTCTTTGTGAAGTTGTATGGATTTGTAAAAATAAACTGTGTTTTTTGATTTAATGTTACAATATTCGTTCCTACTCAATAAAAAGCCATATCTGTTAGCACACTTTGGTCTCATTTCATATATAATATTTATCTATTTCGTTTTCTTAAAGTAAATACTATCATACGATTAGCCACCTGTAACAAAATATGAATCTGCTTTAGCCACAATATTTTCAGTGCCAATTTCGACTAATATTAACACACAGTTATTACATTGTCTTCTCTTTGTGGTGCTGGGAATTTAAAAACACGACTTCATCCTCAATTATATAAAAGCTACACTTACAGGAGTATTTGTTTTATAAATAACTACAAAATGGAAATTACTGCATAATAGAATCATGTTCAGTAGGCAAGAAACAGAAAAAGCTTTTAAACGGTACAAATGAAATGAGTGTTCTTGTTGGACCTCTTCTGAATCGAAGCATTTTCTCTCGTTTTGTGCCCCCGTCTATCTCCTAAGGCCTACTAGTGTTCCATACCAGGTAGAACACTGAATGTGTCCAAAATAGCATTATTTTCCCTACGTAGTGCACTACTTTGAGTAGAGCCCTATGGGCCCTGGTCAAAAGTAGTGCACTATATAGGGAATAGGGTGCCATTTGGGATATAATGGCACCCTTTTTGTTCTTCACTGACTTGCCTAGTTAAATAAAAGGTAAAGTAAAAAAAATATCACTGTTGTGAGGTCACCGTGCAGTGTGTTGTTATTGATTCTGAGGGCTCGTCACTAGTTACCACAGCCACAAAGTCATAAACCCCGCCTATTTCTACAATTGATCTTCTTAAAATGGGATTTTTAACCTAACCCTGACCTTAACTTGGGGTGGCAGGTAGCCTAGTGGTTAGAGCATTGAACTAGTAACTGAAAGGTTGCAAGATCCAATCTCTGAGCTGACAAGGTAAAAATCTGTCGTTCTGCCCCTGAACAAGGCAGTTAACCCACTGTTCCTAGGCCGTCATTGAAAATAAGAATTTGTTCTTAATTGACTTGCCTAGTTAAATAAATAAAACTTCCCTACTAACCTTATGCCTGCTGTCTGTCCCCACCACCCAGACAAAACAACCACAGAACCACTGAGGCAGACACAAGTGCATACACGCTCTCGGCTGTCCCCATAAGAGAACCCTTTTTGATACCAGGTAGAACTCTTTCGGGTTCCATGTAGAACCCTCTATGGAAATGGTTCCACATGGAACTCAAAAGGGTTCTACCTGGAACCAGAAAGGGTTCTTCAAAGGGTTCTCCTATGGGGACAGGCAAAGAACCTTTTTAGGTTCTAGATAGCACCTTTTTTTCGAGGAGTCTACACATATAAAGCTGCATAAGCCTGGACACACACACATGCTCGCACACACACGCAGCACACATCAACAACAATAAATATATGAGTTGTATATATGAGCCTTGTCTCACAAGTCATTCACATGAATCCAACTAAAAAGCACTGAGGGCCAGTAGTAACCAAGTAGGCCTTGAGGCTAATCATTCAAGAGATGTTGAGATGGATAAGTGTTGCCATAGTGTAGCGTCATTGTCAGAGGGTATAGACATAGAAATGGACCAGCGATGGTAGGAGTAATAGTTCTGGTGGTAGGAGTAGTACTGATGGTGGCGGTATTTCTGATGTAGGAGTAGTTCTGATGGTAGGAGTAGTTCTGTTGGTAGAGGTTTGTTCTGGTGGTAGGAATAGTGCTGATTGTAGGAGTCGTGCTGATGGTAGGAGTAGTTCTGGTGGTAAGAGTAGATCTGGTGGTAGGAGTAGTAGTTCTGGTGGTACAGTAGGAGTAATCCCCGTGGTAGGAGTAGTTCTGATGGTAGGAGTAGTTCTGATGGTAGGAGTAGTTCTGATGGTAGTAGTAGTTCTGGTGGTAGGAGTAGATCTGGTGGTAGGAGTAATTCTGGTGGTAGGAGAAGTAGTTCTGGTGGTACAGTAGGAGTAATCCCCATGGTAGGAGTAGTTCTGTTTGTCGGAGTAGTTCTGGTGGTAGGAGTAGTTCTGGTGGTACAGTAGGAGTAGTTCCGGTGGTACAGTAGGAGTAGTTCCGGTGGTAGGAGTAGTAGTTCTGATGGTAGGAGTAACCCCCGTGGTAGGAGTAATAGTTCTGATGGTAGGAGTAGTTCTGATGGTAGGAGTAGTTCTGATTGTAGGAATAGTTCTGATGGCAGGAGTAGTTCTGGTGGTAGGAGTAGTTCTGATGGCAGGAGTAGTTCTGGTGGTAGGAGTAGTTCTGATTGTAGGAGTAGTTCTGATTGTAGGAGTAGTTCTGGTGGTAGGAGTAATTCTGATTGTATGAGTAGTGCTGGTGGTAGGAGTAGTTCTGGTGGTAGGAGTAGTTCTGGTGGTAGGAGTAGTTCCGGTACGTCCACACCCCCAGGTGAGGAGGATGAATCTGTTGCGCAACGAAACAAAGTGTACGTTAAAACTAATGCTGCAAAACCGAGGATGAAAGCGCTGATTGCGTAACTTTTCATTTTCAGTCAACCCACAGCTTCCATTTACATGTTTTACACAGAGCTGGCCATTACCACTTGGCTGCTGCTGAAAAGCCCAGTTCTGACAAGTGCCTCGATCCTTTATTGCTGGTGTGGGAATGTAGTACCACTCAAAGGGGGTGCGACGGTTATTTCCGTCCCCTCAGTGCACTGTATGTAGGCGACAGTAACCATAGAAAACCTTGTAGGAGGTGGATCACTTGTTTATTTCCCTCCACACACTGTTCACAGCAGAATTTAAACATTTGTATCCAACTTTTTAAGTGGTGATGGAGTAATATTCTTTGGCTACATAGCCTGAGGAGGAATCTTTGTTTCTGGTATCCTGTGTTCCCAACTGGTGGGATGTAACCCACTGGTGGATCGTAGCCAATTCCTACTGAGTCGCAACCGAAGGTTAGGCGGTATAGCTAGAAACATTGTTCTGTTTATCTTGAGGTTGGAATGAAAATTATGCATCAGCTTCAGGTGATGAATCATGGCACAAAATAAGTTTAGGAACCACTGCAGCAGAAACCATATCCACAAAGAGACGTATGTTCCCAAATAATGATTTGTTAGAAGAAAAGTTAATAGTATGCATGACTGACAACTACAGATAACTGTTGTTTACCAAATCAACATATTTTTTCTACATGAGATTCATAGGAGGTTGGTGGCATCTTAAATGGGGAGGACAGGCTCGTGGTAATGGCTGGAGCGGGAATAAGTGAAAAGGTATCGAATACATCAAACACGTGGTTTCTATGTTCCGGACAGTATTATGAGCCGTTCAGCAGCCTCCTGTGATTAGATTATAGTCTTCTCCCTTCTCTCTTCAGCTCTATAGCCTACTACACCACTATGAGTCCAACCACTGTAACAACAGACCCTCATGAGCACTGCTGCTGCTTTTGAGCCTCAGATGTTCCACAGAGAGAGGGGGGGGGGAGCAGGGGGAGAGAGATTTTCTGGGGGCACTGACATTAGATCCCACCTCACAGTCTTGAGCTATGGAGGAGTGCAGGGAGAAGGGGAGACGGGAGATGGAGGAGGGAAGGGAGAGGGGGAGAAAGGAGGAGGACAGGGAGAGGGAGAGGGGGAGAAAGGAGGAGGGTAAAATTGATTGTCCACAGGGGCTTGGGAAGCTGTTGAATATGAGGGGGTATTACCGCCCCGGCACTGCAGCCAGATGGACAGCAGATGACTTTTGTTCCTACTAATACTCTAGTCTGGGGAGGCGTGGGAGGAGGGGGGAGACAGGAAGAAGGAACATTTTGGAGTGCTGGACAACTTACATCACCCACTCTGTCTCAGGGATAGCACCATATTCTCTGTCCTCTAGTCAAGACCTCCAGCAGAACAGTGAGAGTAAAAAGACAGCAATTCAATGTCAGACATTGATAGTGTTTTTAGATAAAGGATTCTAAAACTTGTGTATTAGGAGTAAGTAGGCCACTTTTGTATGTAGGAAATAAAAATATGTAATGACAACAAAATAAAAAAAATTATGTAACCTTTTTAGTATATTTGAAAGGGGTAGGGGGTAAAAAACATGGCACATTTTGACCACTAAAAAGACAGTTTGAGATATTTCCACACTATAAGATTGGAATAATACTGTGAAATGGTGATAATGCGCTGGTAGTGTAAAAGCTGTTTGAAAAGACCGCCTGAAATTTCTGCCTGTTTTGGTGGGATGGTGTTTTGACCTGCCTGGTGACATCACCAGGCAGTAAATTAGTTAATAGACCAGCAATGAAGAGAGTTCCAAACATCTCTGCCAATAACAGATCGTTTTCAGTTTTCCCCTCTCCACTCAGACCACTCCAGACAGTCCTATCAAAATTCATGCTTGAGAAATTGCTCTTTCCTAAGAAGCTATTTTTGTTTCTTTTTTTATCATTTTAATTGAAGACAATCACAGTAAGGTACTTAATTGTTACCCAGAAATGATTTGATATTGACCTTTAACAACTCCATATGGTTTAGCACCAACCTAGTATGAATTGCAAACAGCCCTTCTGGATGAACAACAACCCCACTTCCCACCCCTCCCAGTGTGCCAGTATGCACTAATATGTATAAAAAGGGGTATAGCTGCGAAAAACAAACGAATAACGATCTGTTTGAATAGAGGTCATAAAGTAATAACCTTTTTAAAGGTAAAATACTGTCTTCTTTGTGAAAATGGCTTTACATTGATAATCAACAAATTACATTATGTTGTATTATTTTTTATAATGACAACCCTTATCAGACTGTCACTATAGAGGTCCTATAATTCAATGTATTATTATGTAACAACACCTGATCCAAAGGATCCACATGTTAACACGTATTTTGAGGAAAGTCATTTTGAACCCAAATAGATTAAAACACCTTTGATGTTATTTTTTTATTTTTATATTTTATTATTTCCACTTTCCAGTACCTTAACCAGTTTATAGCCTACCAAGAGCCTTACCTAAATATTTTACTAACTTAAGTCTTCATATATGTATGAAAATGTAAATATATGTACCATACACAACATGAAACAAAATATTTGATTAAATTATCAAGTATAAACCATTAAAAAAAATATTGAATGTGGTATACAGTATATGTGTTAGGCTTAATGTGATAACTATACTGAACAAAAATATAAACGCAACATGTAAAGTGTTGGTCCCATGTATCATGAGCTGAAATAAAAGATCCCAGAAATGTTCCATACGCGCAAAAATCTTATTTCTCTATATTTTTGTGAACAAATTTGTTTACATCCCTGTTAGTGAGCATTTCTCCTTTACCAAGATAATCCATCCACCTGACAGGTGTGGCATATCAAGAAGCTGATTAAACAGCATGATCGTCTGAGACCAGCCCCCCGGACAGCTGATGAATCTGAGGAGTATTTCTGTCTGTAATAAAGCCCTTTTGTGGGGAAGAACTCATTCTGACTGGCTGTGCCCCTACCCAGTCATGTGAAATTCATAGATTAGGGCCTAATGAATTGATTTCAATTGACTGATGTCCTTATATGAACTGTAACTCAGTAAAATCGTGGAAATTGTTGCATGTTACGTAAATATTTTTGTTCAATATAAAGCTAAACATTTGGAGGAGTTTTCACAGTCACAGTTTACACCTAGTTATGGACTAAACAACACTTCCAGGGTGGGTCCAGGACTATGCCAGAGAGGAAGAGGAGGTTTTACTCTGTCCAAAATCTGTCCACGAAAAATAAACCCACGAAGTGAGACAATTTTGTATGGGGGTCAATGAGAGAGTGCCGAATTTGGTTAAAATATATATATTTAGCTATGTATGGCTTATTTGATCGAATATACGTTTTGTAATGGTTAGGTTGTTACAAGGAATGCACTGATATAAGTGGACGCACGTGGAATTTCGGCAACTTTAAGAAAAACAACTTTTTATCAGAATTGTGTCTGTTGTCATAGAGATAGATAGAGGACTCGTCATAGATATAACTTGTTTTAACATGGCCATTGCCATTGAGGGCTTCGACCATTTTGAATTAGTCAAATGGGTGGGGATACCTATGAGTGGGGAGCAATCAGCCAATGAAGAAGAAGAAAACAGCCTCAATGATGCTGCCCATGCTGTCACAGACGCTTTAATGGCACAGATACAACGATGAGTCCTCTATCTCTCAATTCAATTCAAGGGGCTTTATTGGCATGGGAAACATGTGTTAACATTGCCAAAGCAAGTGAAGTAGATAATATACACAAGTGAAATAAACAATAAAAATGAACAGTAAACATTACACTCACAGAAGTTCCAAAAGAATAAAGACATTACAAATGTCATATTATGTATATATACAGTGTTGTAACAATGTACATATGGTTAAAGTACAAAAGGGAAAATAAATAAGCATAAATATGGGTTGTATTTACAATGGTGTTTGTTCTTCACTGGTTGACCTTTTCTTGAGGCAACAGGTCACAAATCTTGCTGCTGTGATGGCGCACTGTGGTATTTCACCCAGTAGATATGGAAGTTTATCAAAATCGGTTTTGTTTTTCGAATTCTTTGTGGATCTGTGTAATCTGAGGGAAATATGTGTCTCTAATATGGTCATACATTGGGCAGGAGGTTAGGAAGTGCAGCTCAGTTTCCTCTATCTCTATTGACTGTGCACACGTATCTGCCCTCTCATTGGCTAGAATGGTCCCACCAGATCTCGCCTCCTGCCTACCTGCCTTCCATATTTGAGGACATGTATTTCCATTGTTAGAGTGGTCAATCAACTATCTTGTCAATATGATAGACAATCTTTGACTGTGCTTAATCTGTGTCCGGGAACCGCACCGTTATCATTTGGGCTGCGTTCAGTACAAAAAAACGGAGTGCAACTGTTCAATTAAACGGAAACGGTGCTGTTCTGTATGGCCAGTTAAAAAACGGGCGTGGTTGGATTGTGGGTTCAAAATGCACGGCTGCCCTTTAAATAGGCAAACGTCACTCATTGTTTCAAGCCACACTCCGACACACCCACCAAACTGAGCAAATATACCTCAAAGTCTGTTCAAGAAAGTTGACGAACATTTTGGGGAAACGTGTCGTTCAGTACAAACCGTCACGCAACGTAACAAATGTTGAATCGAACTGAAACACCCCTGGGAACCTGCCCTGGCTGATCCTTGAGGGTTTGGTTCTCTGGCATTGCTTAGGTTTTACTACCATCTGCTGGTTGAAACATATATGCACATGATTCAGATTTGCCTCTTGAGTTTGAACATGAATTTATGCAACCTTGGATTGTAGTGAACATCTTTCGATGAGTGGGACTTCCTCTCTTAATCTTTATATGGCTAGATGTACATGTGCCTTCCCCATTAAACACAACCTATGTGGACATATGTTATAGTTCATTGTAAACTCTACATATAAACACTTTTCTTTCTAGCACTTAAACCATTCAGAATAGGCCTAAATCCGAAACACAATATATGCTTTAACCAAAAACCCAACCTGATCACAGGATCATTTTAATCTGGAATAAAAAATAAATAAAAATAAACATCGTTTTTCCACCATTCATTTTTTCCATAGGGGATGTTAGAAACACTTAAAAATAAGGGTTGTGTTTTGTGTAGGCTTACAAGGTGACTTTTATAAATATATTTATTCGGCTCTATTTCCTCTCAGATTTGAACATGCTAATTAGCATCAAAGTAGATGTCATGCAAGATTACAAATCCCTGCAAGCTCCAGCACGTCATCTCTAGCTGACACCTTTGCTAACAGGTATTGTGTCAATTTAAAACTTGCACAAGACAGTTCAAAGAATTGTCCATTTAAAGAAATGCAGCTAAATTAGCCATTACTACACTTAGCTAACATTAGATAGTTCATCCAGAGATTCGTACCTTTTTGGCATTTGTAGTTCTTTATGATAAGCTAATTAGCGTTTCATTTGTGGGGGGTAAATACAGGCACATATACCTTGTCCTAGAGAGATTTACACAGCCCTTATTTTAAATGTTTCTAAATACCCCCAAGGGAAAAAGAAATGGCGGGGAAATTATTGGAGCCATTTCCCTGTTTGACCGCTAGGTTTTATGGGTATTATGACTCATACTGTGGCACTCTATATACTGTATCTTTTGCTCATGTTCATGGGAAGGTGTGCCCCTTTCTATCCAATGAGATAATCTGGGCAGAATTTCTTTAAGTGGCCCCTTTTGGATCAATAGCTCCCCCAGAAGCAAAAGTTCCTTACAGACTCTTTAATCGCGGTGTTCTTTGCACAAGGTAGTATATTGCTGCATATACTTTGGCAGTATTAGGGTTAGTTTGACACCTATGGCACTGGCAGACCTATTTTCTGCCATAATTTATTTAGCATATTTAAGTAGCCTGCAGGCTACTCAAAATGTAGGCTGTAATTGAAAACAATACTGCATTTTAAATTGTGCCTCTTTGCAAGGACAGGCAAGAAATTGGTCATGTAGTCTAGGAATTACCCATATTTTCTGTCTCTATTTGAGGAGTAGCCTAATTTTGGTGAGAGTCCATGTTCTCCATGCCGCTGTCCTTTTTAAATTAATACATCCACTATTGAGGACGTTTTTTAAAATTATTATTATTATTAACACTCTCTAAAGACTACAGTGACAGCTTCTCGACGTTGGGATTTAGGTTTTGTACCTGTATTCTTGCGCTGATCTACACATTTTTGTGCATGAGGCACCGTTTCCAGGCCTTATCCTTTGCTTTAATTATTTATTTACGTGTAAACTGCAGTCTTGCTATCAAAACATTGATGGTCGATAATTCCCATCTCTGTTGAGGGCCGAACTAAAACACCTTCATTTATTTTCATCTCAAATTGGAGTAGGCTGGCACACAGTCATTATGGCTCGTCCACGGCCACGGGAGTACAAGGCAGGAGATTTGGTTTTTGCGAAGATGAAGGGATACCCACACTGGCCAGCGAGGGTGAGTAGGTGATGCAGCCGAGCTGAAAAGCAGGGAGGCGGGGTTGCCTGAGACAATACCGCCGATGCTTTGGGATATATGCGATGGGCTCTTGCCGCCACCTTCACCTTGCGTGTCTGTCTTTCGCAGCAAAGTGCTCAGTTCACAGTGTGCCTACCTTCATCACATACACAGCTATTGCTGCTCGCTATTTTATACGCTGCAAACCACAATAACAAGTCATTGTTATGTTTACCATCCTTTACATTTTCCCTGTGTTTCCCAGTCAGGAAATGAGGGCGCTATTGAATGGTGTGCTACTACGTCTATTTTTGAATCCGTCTCTTCCTTACGTACTGTTTTTACTATTCATTTTCCACATTCCACAAATTCCCTTGAATGCAAAGCGGTTGTAATTGTATAGGCCTATAGAGTAATTAGCTACTGTAGCAACTCGCCGATTTGGTGTAGCCTACTAGAGCTAGCCTTTACAGTCAGTCAGACTTGACCTGAGGTAACCGGGTGAGTGTGAGCCCTTTCCAACAACAATGTTACATTGTAAGCTTCTGATTACGCTGTTGGCCTCAAGTGTTCTAGCATCTGCAACATTGTTTCAAGATACTGACACTTTACACTCTTATTTCTGTTGTTTGGAATATGTAGCCAACATACAACATTGAAGATATGATATTACTGTTTACTGAAATATTAAAGTGTGTTAACAATGCAGTTCACATACACTGTTGCAGTTTGTATTATGGGTTCGTTTTTGAGATCCCATGAACAGATACATCTGACTTGAGTGTTATAACAGTCTCTCTCTCTCTCTCTCTCTCTCTCTCTCTCTCTCTCTCTCTCTCTCTCTCTCTCTCACACTCATTCTCTACATCCCCCCTCATTAGATTGATGAACTTCCAGAGGGAGCTGTCAAGCCACCTGCTAATAAATATCCCATATTTTTCTTCGGCACGCATGAAACGTAAGCAACACACTACTATTATGTGTGGTATTACACTGAGGTCTATGATGTTACACTGAGACCTATGTTATTACACTGAGGTCTATGTTATTACACTGAGACCTATGTTATTACACTGAGGTCTATGGTATTACACTGAGGTCTATCGTATTACACTGAGGTCTATGATGTTACACTGAGACCTATGTTATTACACTGAGACCTATGTTATTACACTGAGGTCTATGTTATTACACTGAGACCTATGTTATTACACTGCGGTCTATGGTATTACACTGAGGTCTATGTTATTACACTGAGACCTATGTTATTACACTGAGGTCTATGGTATTACACTGAGTCCTATGTTATTACACTGAGACCTATGTTATTACACTGAGACCTATGTTATTACACTGAGGTCTATGTTATTACACTGAGGTCTATGTTATTACACTGAGACCTATGTTATTACACTGAGGTCTATGGTATTACACTGAGGCCTATGATATTACACTGAGACCTATGTTATTACACTGAGACCTATGTTATTACACTGAGGTCTATGTTATTACACTGAGACCTATGTTATTACACTGAGGTCTATGTTATTACACTGAGGTCTATGTTATTACACGGAGGTCTATGGTATTACACTGAGGTCTATGTTATTACACTGAGACCTATGTTATTACACTGAGGTCTATGGTATTACACTGAGTCCTATGGTATTACACTGAGACCTATGTTATTACACTGAGACCTATGTTATTACACTGAGGTCTATGTTATTACACTGAGGTCTATGTTATTACACTGAGACCTATGTTATTACACTGAGGTCTATGGTATTACACTGAGGCCTATGATATTACACTGAGGCCTATGTTATTACACTGAGACCTATGTTATTACACTGAGACCTATGTTATTACACTGAGGTCTATGTTATTGAAATTGAGACCTATGTTATTACACTGAGGTCTATGGTATTACACTGAGGTCTATGTTATTACACTGAGACCTATGTTATTACACTGAGGTCTATGGTATTACACTGAGACCTATGTTATTACACTGAGACCTATGTTATTACACTGAGGTCTATGTTATTACACTGAGACCTATGTTATTACACTGAGGTCTATGGTATTACACTGAGGCCTATGATATTACACTGAGACCTATGTTATTACACTGAGACCTATGTTATTACACTGAGGTCTATGTTATTACACTGAGTCCTATGATATTACACTGAGACCTATGATATTACACTGAGTCCTATGTTATTACACTGAGACCTATGATATTACACTGAGGTCTATGGTATTACACTGAGACCTATGTTATTACACTGAGGTCTATGATATTACATTGAGACCTATGTTATTACACTGAGTCCTATGATATTACACTGAGACCTATGTTATTACACTGAGGTCTATGTTATTACATTGAGTCCTATGGTATTACACTGAGTCCTATGTTATTACACTGAGACCTATGTTATTACACTGAGGTCTATGTTATTACACTGAGACCTATGGTATTACACTGAGACCTATGTTATTACACTGAGACCTATGATATTACACTGAGGTCTATGTTATTACACTGAGACCTATGTTATTACACTGAGGCCTATGTTATTACACTGAGACCTATGTTATTACACTGAGACCTATGATATTACACTGAGACCTATGTTATTACACTGAGGTCTATGATATTACACTGAGACCTATGATATTACACTGAGACCGATGTTATTACACTGAGACCTATGATATTACACTGAGACCTATGTTATTACACTGAGGTCTATGATATTACACTGAGACCTATGTTATTACACTGAGACCTATGATATTACACTGAGACCTATGTTATTACACTGAGGTCTATGATATTACACTGAGACCTATGTTATTACACTGAGACCTATGTTATTACACTGAGACCTATGTTATTACACTGAGACCTATGATATTACACTGAGACCGATGTTATTACACTGAGGTCTATGTTATTACACTGAGGTCTATGGTATTACTCTGAGACCTATGTTATTACACTGAGACCTATGTTATTACACTGAGACCTATGATATTACACTGAGACCTATGTTATTACACTGAGGTCTATGATATTACACTGAGACCTATGTTATTACACTGAGGTCTATGTTATTACACTGAGACCTATGATATTACACTGAGACCTATGTTATTACACTGAGGCCTATGTTATTACACTGAGACCTATGTTATTACACTGAGACCTATGATATTCCACTGAGACCTATGTTATTACACTGAGTCCTATGTTATTACACTGAGACCTATGTTATTACACTGAGACCTATGTTACTACACTGAGGTCTATGCTATTACAATGAGACCTATGTTATTACACTGAGACCTATGTTATTACACTGAGACCTATGTTATTACACTGAGACCTATGATATTACACTGAGACCTATGATATTACACTGAGACCGATGTTATTACACTGAGGTCTATGTTATTACACTGAGACCTATGTTATTACACTGAGACCTATGTTATTACACTGAGTCTTATGTTATTACACTGAGACCTATGATATAACACTGAGACCTATGTTATTACACTGAGGCCTATGATATTACACTGAGACCTATGTTATTACACTGAGACCTATGATATTACACTGAGACCGATGTTATTACACTGAGACCTATGATATTACACTGAGACCTATGTTATTACACTGAGGTCTATGATATTACACTGAGACCTATGTTATTACACTGAGGTCTATGATATTACACTGAGACCTATGATATTACACTGAGACCGATGTTATTACACTGAGACCTATGATATTACACTGAGACCTATGTTATTACACTGAGGTCTATGATATTACACTGAGACCTATGTTATTACACTGAGACCTATGATATTACACTGAGACCTATGTTATTACACTGAGGTCTATGATATTACACTGAGACCTATGTTATTACACTGAGACCTATGTTATTACACTGAGACCTATGTTATTACACTGAGACCTATGATATTACACTGAGACCGATGTTATTACACTGAGGTCTATGTTATTACACTGAGGTCTATGGTATTACTCTGAGACCTATGTTATTACACTGAGACCTATGTTATTACACTGAGACCTATGATATTACACTGAGACCTATGTTATTACACTGAGGTCTATGATATTACACTGAGACCTATGTTATTACACTGAGGTCTATGTTATTACACTGAGACCTATGATATTACACTGAGACCTATGTTATTACACTGAGGCCTATGTTATTACACTGAGACCTATGTTATTACACTGAGACCTATGATATTCCACTGAGACCTATGTTATTACACTGAGTCCTATGTTATTACACTGAGACCTATGTTATTACACTGAGACCTATGTTACTACACTGAGGTCTATGCTATTACAATGAGACCTATGTTATTACACTGAGACCTATGTTATTACACTGAGACCTATGTTATTACACTGAGACCTATGATATTACACTGAGACCTATGATATTACACTGAGACCGATGTTATTACACTGAGGTCTATGTTATTACACTGAGACCTATGTAATTACACTGAGTCTTATGTTATTACACTGAGACCTATGATATTACACTGAGACCTATGTTATTACACTGAGGTCTATGATATTACACTGAGACCTATGTTATTACACTGAGGTCTATGTTATTACACTGAGACCTATGATATTACACTGAGACCTATGTTATTACACTGAGGCCTATGTTATTACACTGAGACCTATGTTATTACACTGAGACCTATGATATTCCACTGAGACCTATGTTATTACACTGAGGTCTATGATATTACACTGAGACCTATGTTATTACACTGAGACCTATGGTATTACACTGAGACCTATGGTATTACACTGAGTCCTATGTTATTACACTGAGACCTATGTTATTACACTGAGACCTATGTTACTACACTGAGGTCTATGCTATTACAATGAGACCTATGTTATTACACTGAGACCTATGTTACTACACTGAGGTCTATGTTATTACACTGAGACCTATGTTATTACACTGAGACCTATGTTATTACACTGAGACCTATGTTATTACACTGAGACCTATGATATTACACTGAGACCGATGTTATTACACTGAGGTCTATGTTATTAAACTGAGGTCTATGGTATTACACTGAGACCTATGTTATTACACTGAGACCTATGTTATTACACTGAGGCCTATGTTATTACACTGAGGCCTATGATATTACACTGAGGCCTATGTTATTACACTGAGACCTATGTTATTACACTGAGACCTATGATATTACACTGAGACCGATGTTATTACACTGAGACCTATGATATTACACTGAGACCTATGTTATTACACTGAGGTCTATGATATTACACTGAGACCTATGTTATTACACTGAGGTCTGTGATATTACACTGAGACCTATGATATTACACTGAGACCGATGTTATTACACTGAGACCTATGATATTACACTGAGACCTATGTTATTACACTGAGGTCTATGATATTACACTGAGACCTATGTTATTACACTGAGACCTATGATATTACACTGAGACCTATGTTATTACACTGAGGTCTATGATATTACACTGAGACCTATGTTATTACACTGAGACCTATGTTATTACACTGAGACCTATGTTATTACACTGAGACCTATGATATTACACTGAGACCGATGTTATTACACTGAGGTCTATGTTATTACACTGAGGTCTATGGTATTACACTGAGACCTATGTTATTACACTGAGACCTATGTTATTACACTGAGACCTATGATATTACACTGAGACCTATGTTATTACACTGAGGTCTATGATATTACACTGAGACCTATGTTATTACACTGAGGTCTATGTTATTACACTGAGACCTATGATATTACACTGAGACCTATGTTATTACACTGAGGCCTATGTTATTACACTGAGACCCATGTTATTACACTGAGACCTATGATATTCCACTGAGACCTATGTTATTACACTGAGGTCTATGATATTACACTGAGACCTATGTTATTACACTGAGACCTATGGTATTACACTGAGACCTATGGTATTACACTGAGTCCTACGTTATTACACTGAGACCTACGTTATTACACTGAGACCTATGTTACTACACTGAGGTCTATGCTATTACAATGAGACCTATGTTATTACACTGAGACCTATGTTATTACACTGAGACCTATGTTATTACACTGAGACCTATGATATTACACTGAGACCGATGTTATTACACTGAGGTCTATGTTATTATACTGAGACCTATGTTATTACACTGAGACCTATGTTATTACACTGAGTCTTATGTTATTACACTGAGACCTATGATATTACACTGAGACCTATGTTATTACACTGAGACCTATGTTATTACACTGAGGTCTATGTTATTACACTGAGACCTATGATATTACACTGAGACCTATGTTATTACACTGAGGCCTATGTTATTACACTGAGACCTATGTTATTACACTGAGACCTATGATATTCCACTGAGACCTATGTTATTACACTGAGGTCTATGATATTACACTGAGACCTATGTTATTACACTGAGACCTATGGTATTACACTGAGAGCTATGGTATTACACTGAGTCCTACGTTATTACACTGAGACCTACGTTATTACACTGAGACCTATGTTACTACACTGAGGTCTATGCTATTACAATGAGACCTATGTTATTACACTGAGACCTATGTTATTACACTGAGACCTATGTTATTACACTGAGACCTATGATATTACACTGAGACCGATGTTATTACACTGAGGTCTATGTTATTATACTGAGACCTATGTTATTACACTGAGACCTATGTTATTACACTGAGTCTTATGTTATTACACTGAGACCTATGATATTACACTGAGACCTATGTTATTACACTGAGGCCTATGATATTACACTGAGACCTATGTTATTACACTTGACCGATGTTATTACACTGAGGTCTATGTTATTATACTGAGACCTATGTTATTACACTGAGACCTATGTTATTACACTGAGTCTTATGTTATTACACTGAGACCTATGATATTACACTGAGACCTATGTTATTACACTGAGGCCTATGATATTACACTGAGACCTATGTTATTACACTGAGACCTATGATATTACACTGAGACCGATGTTATTACACTGAGACCTATGATATTACACTGAGACCTATGTTATTACACTGAGGTCTATGATATTACACTGAGACCTATGTTATTACACTGAGGTCTATGATATTACACTGAGACCTATGATATTACACTGAGACCGATGTTATTACACTGAGACCTATGATATTACACTGAGACCTATGTTATTACACTGAGGTCTATGATATTACACTGAGACCTATGTTATTACACTGAGACCTATGATATTACACTGAGACCTATGTTATTACACTGAGGTCTATGATATTACACTGAGACCTATGTTATTACACTGAGACCTATGTTATTACACTGAGACCTATGTTATTACACTGAGACCTATGATATTACACTGAGACCGATGTTATTACACTGAGGTCTATGTTATTACACTGAGGTCTATGGTATTACACTGAGACCTATGTAATTACACTGAGTCTTATGTTATTACACTGAGACCTATGATATTACACTGAGACCTATGTTATTACACTGAGGTCTATGATATTACACTGAGACCTATGTTATTACACTGAGGTCTATGTTATTACACTGAGACCTATGATATTACACTGAGACCTATGTTATTACACTGAGGCCTATGTTATTACACTGAGACCTATGTTATTACACTGAGACCTATGATATTCCACTGAGACCTATGTTATTACACTGAGGTCTATGATATTACACTGAGACCTATGTTATTACACTGAGACCTATGGTATTACACTGAGACCTATGGTATTACACTGAGTCCTATGTTATTACACTGAGACCTATGTTATTACACTGAGACCTATGTTACTACACTGAGGTCTATGCTATTACAATGAGACCTATGTTATTACACTGAGACCTATGTTATTACACTGAGACCTATGTTATTTCACTGAGACCTATGTTATTACACTGAGACCTATGATATTACACTGAGACCGATGTTATTACACTGAGGTCTATGTTATTACACTGAGACCTATGTTATTACACTGAGGTCTATGTTATTACACTGAGACCTATGTTATTACACTGAGGTCTATGATATTACACTGAGACCTATGATATTACACTGAGACCGATGTTATTACACTGAGGTCTATGTTATTACACTGAGACCTATGTTATTACACTGAGACCTATGTTATTACACTGAGGCCTATGATATTACACTGAGACCTATGTTATTACACTGAGGTCTATGATATTACACTGAGACCTATGTTATTACACTGAGACCTATGATATTACACTGAGGTCTATGTTATTACACTGAGACCTATGTTATTACACTGAGACCTATGTTATTACACTGAGACCTATGTTATTACACTGAGACCTATGATATTACACTGAGACCTATGTTATTACACTGAGACCTATGATATTACACTGAGGTCTATGTTATTACACTGAGACCTATGTTATTACACTGAGACCTATGTTATTACACTGAGACCTATGTTATTACACTGAGACCTATGTTATTACACTGAGACCTATGTTATTACACTGAGACCTATGATATTACACTGAGACCTATGTTATTACACTGAGGTCTATGTTATTACACTGAGGTCTATGGTATTACACTGAGACCTATGTTATTACACTGAGACCTATGTTATTACACTGAGGCCTATGTTATTACACTGAGGCCTATGTTATTACACTGAGGCCTATGTTATTACACTGAGACCTATGTTATTACACTGAGACCTATGTTATTACACTGAGACCTATGTTATTACACTGAGACCTATGATATTACACTGAGACCTATGTTATTACACTGAGGTCTATGTTATTACACTGAGGCCTATGTTATTACACTGAGACCTATGTTATTACACTGAGACCTATGTTATTACACTGAGGCCTATGTTATTACACTGAGGCCTATGATATTACACTGAGGCCTATGTTATTACACTGAGACCTATGTTATTACACTGAGACCTATGATATTACACTGAGACCTATGTTATTACACTGAGACCTATGATATTACACTGAGACCTATGTTATTACACTGAGGTCTATGTTATTACACTGAGACCTATGTTATTACACTGAGACCTATGTTATTACACTGAGTCCTATGTTATTACACTGAGACCTATGATATTACACTGAGACCTATGTTATTACACTGAGGCCTATGATATTACACTGAGACCTATGTTATTACACTGAGGTCTATGTTATTACACTGAGGCCTATGTTATTACACTGAGACCTATGTTATTACACTGAGACCTATGTTATTACACTGAGACCTATGTTATTACACTGAGACCTATGATATTACACTGAGACCTATGTTATTACACTGAGGCCTATGTTATTACACTGAGACCTATGTTATTACACTGAGGTCTATGTTATTACACTGAGACCTATGTTATTACACTGAGACCTATGTTATTACACTGAGACCTATGATATTACACTGAGACCTATGTTATTACACTGAGGTCTATGATATTACACTGAGACCTATGTTATTACACTGAGGTCTATGTTATTACACTGAGACCTATGATATTACACTGAGACCTATGTTATTACACTGAGACCTATGATATTACACTGAGACCTATGTTATTACACTGAGGTCTATGATATTACACTGAGACCTATGTTATTACACTGAGGTCTATGGTATTACACTGAGGTCTATGTTATTACACTGAGGTCTATGTTATTACACTGAGACCTATGTTATTACACTGAGGTCTATGTATTACACTGAGACCTATGATATTACACTGAGGTCTATGTTATTACACTGAGACCTATGTTATTACACTGAGACCTATGTTATTACACTGAGACCTATGATATTACACTGAGACCTATGTTATTACACTGAGGTCTATGTTATTACACTGAGACCTATGTTATTACACTGAGACCTATGTTATTACACTGAGGTCTATGTTATTACACTGAGACCTATGTATTACACTGAGACCTATGTTATTACACTGAGGCCTATGTTATTACACTGAGGTCTATGTTATTACACTGAGACCTATGATATTACACTGAGACCTATGTTATTACACTGAGGTCTATGGTATTACACTGAGACCTATGTTATTACACTGAGACCTATGGTATTACACTGAGGTCTATGGTATTACACTGAGACCTATGTTATTACACTGAGGTCTATGTTATTACACTGAGACCTATGTATTACACTGAGGTCTATGTATTACACTGAGGCCTATGTTATTACACTGAGGCCTATGATATTACACTGAGGTCTATGGTATTACACTGAGACCTATGTTATTACACTGAGACCTATGATATTACACTGAGACCGATGTTATTACACTGAGGTCTATGTTATTACACTGAGGTCTATGGTATTACACTGAGACCTATGTAATTACACTGAGTCTTATGTTATTACACTGAGACCTATGATATTACACTGAGACCTATGTTATTACACTGAGGTCTATGATATTACACTGAGACCTATGTTATTACACTGAGGTCTATGTTATTACACTGAGACCTATGATATTACACTGAGACCTATGTTATTACACTGAGGCCTATGTTATTACACTGAGACCTATGTTATTACACTGAGACCTATGATATTCCACTGAGACCTATGTTATTACACTGAGGTCTATGATATTACACTGAGACCTATGTTATTACACTGAGACCTATGGTATTACACTGAGACCTATGGTATTACACTGAGTCCTATGTTATTACACTGAGACCTATGTTATTACACTGAGACCTATGTTACTACACTGAGGTCTATGCTATTACAATGAGACCTATGTTATTACACTGAGACCTATGTTATTACACTGAGACCTATGTTATTTCACTGAGACCTATGTTATTACACTGAGACCTATGATATTACACTGAGACCTATGATATTACACTGAGACCGATGTTATTACACTGAGGTCTATGTTATTACACTGAGACCTATGTTATTACACTGAGGTCTATGATATTACACTGAGACCTATGATATTACACTGAGACCGATGTTATTACACTGAGGTCTATGATATTACACTGAGACCTATGATATTACACTGAGACCGATGTTATTACACTGAGGTCTATGTTATTACACTGAGACCTATGTTATTACACTGAGGTCTATGATATTACACTGAGACCTATGATATTACACTGAGACCGATGTTATTACACTGAGGTCTATGTTATTACACTGAGACCTATGTTATTACACTGAGACCTATGATATTACACTGAGGTCTATGTTATTACACTGAGACCTATGATATTACACTGAGACCTATGTTATTACACTGAGACCTATGATATTACACTGAGGTCTATGGTATTACACTGAGACCTATGTTATTACACTGAGACCTATGTTATTACACTGAGACCTATGATATTACACTGAGGTCTATGGTATTACACTGAGACCTATGTTATTACACTGAGACCTATGTTATTACACTGAGACCTATGATATTACACTGAGGTCTATGGTATTACACTGAGACCTATGTTATTACACTGAGGTCTATGATATTACACTGAGGTCTATGCTATTACACTGAGGTCTATGTTATTACACTGAGGTCTATGTTATTACACTGAGACCTATGTTATTACACTGAGGTCTATGTTATTACACTGAGACCTATGTTATTACACTGAGACCTATGTTATTACACTGAGACCTATGTTATTACACTGAGACCTATGATATTACACTGAGACCGATGTTATTACACTGAGGTCTATGTTATTACACTGAGGTCTATGGTATTACACTGAGACCTATGTTATTACACTGAGACCTATGTTATTACACTGAGGCCTATGTTATTACACTGAGGCCTATGATATTACACTGAGGCCTATGTTATTACACTGAGACCTATGTTATTACACTGAGACCTATAATATTACACTGAGACCGATGTTATTACACTGAGACCTATGATATTACACTGAGACCTATGTTATTACACTGAGGTCTATGATATTACACTGAGACCTATGTTATTACACTGAGGTCTATGATATTACACTGAGACCTATGTTATTACACTGAGGTCTATGTTATTACACTGAGGTCTATGATATTACACTGAGACCTATGTTATTACACTGAGACCTATGTTATTACACTGAGACCTATGTTATTACACTGAGACCTATGATATTACACTGAGACTGATGTTATTACACTGAGGTCTATGTTATTACACTGAGGTCTATGGTATTACACTGAGACCTATGTTATTACACTGAGACCTATGTTATTACACTGAGACCTATGATATTACACTGAGACCTATGTTATTACACTGAGGTCTATGTTATTACACTGAGGTCTATGTTATTACACTGAGGTCTATGTTATTACACTGAGACCTATGTTATTACACTGAGACCTATGTTATTACACTGAGGTCTATGTTATTACACTGAGACCTATGTTATTACACTGAGGCCTATGGTATTACACTGAGACCTATGGTATTACACTGAGGTCTATGTTATTACACTGAGACCTATGTTATTACACTGAGACCTATGTTATTACACTGAGACCTATGTTATTACACTGAGACCTATGTTATTACACTGAGGTCTATGCTATTACACTGAGACCTATGTTATTACACTGAGACCTATGTTATTACACTGAGACCTATGTTATTACACTGAGACCTATGATATTACACTGAGACCTATGATATTACACTGAGACCGATGTTATTACACTGAGGTCTATGTTATTACACTGAGACCTATGTTATTACACTGAGACCTATGTTATTACACTGAGTCTTATGTTATTACACTGAGACCTATGATATTACACTGAGACCTATGTTATTACACTGAGGCCTATGTTATTACACTGAGACCTATGTTATTACACTGAGACCTATGATATTCCACTGAGACCTATGTTATTACACTGAGGTCTATGATATTACACTGAGACCTATGTTATTACACTGAGACCTATGGTATTACACTGAGACCTATGGTATTACACTGAGTCCTATGTTATTACACTGAGACCTATGTTATTACACTGAGACCTATGTTATTACACTGAGGCCTATGTTATTACACTGAGGCCTATGATATTACACTGAGGTCTATGTATTACACTGAGCTATGTTATTACACTGAGACCTATGTTATTACACTGAGACCTATGATATTACACTGAGGTCTATGGTATTACACTGAGACCTATGTTATTACACTGAGCTATGTATTACACTGAGGTCTATGTATTACACTGAGAGCTCTATGGTATTACACTGAGACCTATGTTATTACACTGAGACCTATGATATTACACTGAGGTCTATGGTATTACACTGAGACCTATGTTATTACACTGAGACCTATGTTATTACACTGAGACCTATGTTATTACACTGAGGTCTATGGTATTACACTGAGACCTATGTTATTACACTGAGACCTATGTTATTACACTGAGACCTATGTTATTACACTGAGGTCTATGGTATTACACTGAGACCTATGTTATTACACTGAGGTCTATGTTATTACACTGAGGTCTATGGTATTACACTGAGACCTATGTTATTACACTGAGACCTATGATATTACACTGAGGTCTATGTTATTACACTGAGGCCTATGTTATTACACTGAGGCCTATGTTATTACACTGAGGTCTATGTTATTACACTGAGACCTATGATATTACACTGAGACCTATGTTATTACACTGAGGCCTATGTTATTACACTGAGACCTATGTTATTACACTGAGGTCTATGATATTACACTGAGACCTATGTTATTACACTGAGGTCTATGATATTACACTGAGACCTATGATATTACACTGAGACCTATGTTATTACACTGAGACCTATGGTATTACACTGAGACCTATGTTATTACACTGAGGTCTATGTTATTACACTGAGACCTATGTTATTACACTGAGACCTATGTTATTACACTGAGACCTATGTTATTACACTGAGGTCTATGGTATTACACTGAGACCTATGTTATTACACTGAGGTCTATGTTATTACACTGAGACCTATGTTATTACACTGAGGTCTATGGTATTACACTGAGACCTATGTTATTACACTGAGACCTATGTTATTACACTGAGACCTATGTTATTACACTGAGGTCTATGGTATTACACTGAGACCTATGTTATTACACTGAGGTCTATGTTATTACACTGAGGTCTATGTTATTACACTGAGGTCTATGGTATTACACTGAGACCTATGTTATTACACTGAGGTCTATGTTATTACACTGAGGTCTATGTTATTACACTGAGAGTCCTATGGTATTACACTGAGACCTATGTTATTACACTGAGGTCTATGTTATTACACTGAGGCCTATGTTATTACACTGAGGCCTATGTTATTACACTGAGACCTATGTTATTACACTGAGACCTATGATATTACACTGAGACCTATGTTATTACACTGAGACCTATGATATTACACTGAGACCTATGTTATTACACTGAGGCCTATGTTATTACACTGAGACCTATGATATTACACTGAGGTCTATGTTATTACACTGAGACCTATGTTATTACACTGAGACCTATGTTATTACACTGAGACCTATGTTATTACACTGAGGTCTATGGTATTACACTGAGACCTATGTTATTACACTGAGACCTATGTTATTACACTGAGACCTATGATATTACACTGAGGTCTATGGTATTACACTGAGACCTATGTTATTACACTGAGGTCTATGTTATTACACTGAGGTCTATGGTATTACACTGAGACCTATGTTATTACACTGAGACCTATGTTATTACACTGAGACCTATGATATTACACTGAGACCTATGTTATTACACTGAGGTCTATGTTATTACACTGAGACCTATGTTATTACACTGAGGTCTATGGTATTACACTGAGACCTATGTTATTACACTGAGGTCTATGTTATTACACTGAGACCTATGTTATTACACTGAGGTCTATGTTATTACACTGAGACCTATGTTATTACACTGAGACCTATGTTATTACACTGAGACCTATGTTATTACACTGAGACCTATGTTATTACACTGAGACCTATGTTATTACACTGAGGTCTATGTTATTACACTGAGGTCTATGTTATTACACTGAGACCTATGTTATTACACTGAGACCTATGTTATTACACTGAGGTCTATGTTATTACACTGAGGCCTATGTTATTACACTGAGGTCTATGTTATTACACTGAGGTCTATGTTATTACACTGAGGTCTATGTTATTACACTGAGGTCTATGGTATTACACTGAGGTCTATGTTATTACACTGAGGTCTATGTATTACACTGAGACCTATGTTATTACACTGAGGTCTATGGTATTACACTGAGACCTATGTTATTACACTGAGACCTATGATATTACACTGAGACCTATGTTATTACACTGAGGTCTATGGTATTACACTGAGGTCTATGTTATTACACTGAGACCTATGTTATTACACTGAGACCTATGTTATTACACTGAGGTCTATGGTATTACACTGAGACCTATGTTATTACACTGAGGTCTATGTTATTACACTGAGGTCTATGGTATTACACTGAGACCTATGTTATTACACTGAGACCTATGTTATTACACTGAGACCTATGATATTACACTGAGACCTATGTTATTACACTGAGGTCTATGGTATTACACTGAGACCTATGTTATTACACTGAGGTCTATGTTATTACACTGAGACCTATGATATTACACTGAGACCTATGTTATTACACTGAGGCCTATGGTATTACACTGAGACCTATGTTATTACACTGAGGTCTATGTTATTACACTGAGACCTATGTTATTACACTGAGACCTATGTTATTACACTGAGACCTATGTTATTACACTGAGCCTATGTTATTACACTGAGACCTATGTTATTACACTGAGACCTATGTTATTACACTGAGACCTATGTTATTACACTGAGACCTATGTTATTACACTGAGGTCTATGTATTACACTGAGACCTATGTTATTACACTGAGACCTATGTTATTACACTGAGACCTATGTTATTACACTGAGACCTATGTTATTACACTGAGACCTATGTTATTACACTGAGACCTATGATATTACACTGAGACCTATGTTATTACACTGAGGTCTATGTTATTACACTGAGACCTATGTTATTACACTGAGGTCTATGTTATTACACTGAGACCTATGTTATTACACTGAGACCTATGTTATTACACTGAGGTCTATGATATTACACTGAGGTCTATGTTATTACACTGAGGTCTATGTTATTACACTGAGGTCTATGTTATTACACTGAGACCTATGTTATTACACTGAGGTCTATGTTATTACACTGAGACCTATGTTATTACACTGAGGTCTATGTTATTACACTGAGGTCTATGTTATTACACTGAGACCTATGTTATTACACTGAGACCTATGATATTACACTGAGGTCTATGTATTACACTGAGACCTATGTATTACACTGAGACCTATGTTATTACACTGAGACCTATGATATTACACTGAGGTCTATGGTATTACACTGAGACCTATGTTATTACACTGAGACCTATGTTATTACACTGAGACCTATGATATTACACTGAGGTCTATGGTATTACACTGAGACCTATGTTATTACACTGAGACCTATGTTATTACACTGAGACCTATGATATTACACTGAGGTCTATGGTATTACACTGAGACCTATGTTATTACACTGAGACCTATGATATTACACTGAGGTCTATGGTATTACACTGAGACCTATGTTATTACACTGAGGTCTATGTTATTACACTGAGACCTATGTTATTACACTGAGGTCTATGTTATTACACTGAGACCTATGTTATTACACTGAGGTCTATGTTATTACACTGAGACCTATGTTATTACACTGAGACCTATGATATTACACTGAGGTCTATGGTATTACACTGAGACCGATGTTATTACACTGAGGTCTATGTTATTACACTGAGGTCTATGGTATTACACTGAGACCTATGTTATTACACTGAGACCTATGATATTACACTGAGGTCTATGGTATTACACTGAGACCTATGTTATTACACTGAGGTCTATGTTATTACACTGAGGTCTATGGTATTACACTGAGACCTATGTTATTACACTGAGACCTATGATATTACACTGAGGTCTATGGTATTACACTGAGACCTATGTTATTACACTGAGGTCTATGTTATTACACTGAGGTCTATGGTATTACACTGAGGTCTATGATATTACACTGAGGTCTATGATATTACACTGAGACCTATGATATTACACTGAGGTCTATGGTATTACACTGAGACCTATGTTATTACACTGAGACCTATGTTATTACACTGAGACCTATGATATTACACTGAGGTCTATGGTATTACACTGAGACCTATGTTATTACACTGAGACCTATGATATTACACTGAGGTCTATGGTATTACACTGAGACCTATGTTATTACACTGAGGTCTATGTTATTACACTGAGACCTATGTTATTACACTGAGGTCTATGTTATTACACTGAGACCTATGTTATTACACTGAGACCTATGATATTACACTGAGGTCTATGGTATTACACTGAGACCTATGTTATTACACTGAGGTCTATGTTATTACACTGAGGTCTATGGTATTACACTGAGACCTATGTTATTACACTGAGACCTATGATATTACACTGAGGTCTATGGTATTACACTGAGACCTATGTTATTACACTGAGGTCTATGTTATTACACTGAGGTCTATGGTATTACACTGAGACCTATGTTATTACACTGAGACCTATGATATTACACTGAGGTCTATGGTATTACACTGAGGTCTATGTTATTACACTGAGGTCTATGGTATTACACTGAGACCTATGATATTACACTGAGGTCTATGGTATTACACTGAGACCTATGTTATTACACTGAGGTCTATGTTATTACACTGAGGTCTATGTTATTACACTGAGACCTATGTTATTACACTGAGACCTATGATATTACACTGAGGTCTATGGTATTACACTGAGACCGATGTTATTACACTGAGGTCTATGTTATTACACTGAGGTCTATGTTATTACACTGAGGTCTATGGTATTACACTGAGGTCTATGGTATTACACTGAGGTCTATGTTATTACACTGAGGTCTATGGTATTACACTGAGACCTATGTTATTACACTGAGACCTATGTTATTACACTGAGGTCTATGTTATTACACTGAGGTCTATGTTATTACACTGAGGTCTATGGTATTACACTGAGACCTATGTTATTACACTGAGACCTATGATATTACACTGAGGTCTATGGTATTACACTGAGACCTATGTTATTACACTGAGACCTATGTTATTACACTGAGACCTATGATATTACACTGAGGTCTATGGTATTACACTGAGACCTATGTTATTACACTGAGACCTATGATATTACACTGAGGTCTATGGTATTACACTGAGACCTATGTTATTACACTGAGGTCTATGTTATTACACTGAGACCTATGTTATTACACTGAGGTCTATGTTATTACACTGAGACCTATGATATTACACTGAGGTCTATGGTATTACACTGAGACCTATGTTATTACACTGAGGTCTATGTTATTACACTGAGGTCTATGGTATTACACTGAGACCTATGTTATTACACTGAGACCTATGATATTACACTGAGGTCTATGGTATTACACTGAGACCTATGTTATTACACTGAGGTCTATGTTATTACACTGAGGTCTATGGTATTACACTGAGACCTATGTTATTACACTGAGGTCTATGGTATTACACTGAGACCTATGTTATTACACTGAGGTCTATGGTATTACACTGAGACCTATGTTATTACACTGAGGTCTATGTTATTACACTGAGACCTATGTTATTACACTGAGGTCTATGTTATTACACTGAGACCTATGTTATTACACTGAGACCTATGATATTACACTGAGGTCTATGGTATTACACTGAGACCGATGTTATTACACTGAGGTCTATGTTATTACACTGAGGTCTATGGTATTACACTGAGACCTATGTTATTACACTGAGACCTATGATATTACACTGAGGTCTATGGTATTACACTGAGACCTATGTTATTACACTGAGGTCTATGTTATTACACTGAGGTCTATGGTATTACACTGAGACCTATGTTATTACACTGAGACCTATGATATTACACTGAGGTCTATGGTATTACACTGAGACCTATGTTATTACACTGAGGTCTATGTTATTACACTGAGGTCTATGGTATTACACTGAGGTCTATGATATTACACTGAGGTCTATGATATTACACTGAGACCTATGATATTACACTGAGGTCTATGGTATTACACTGAGACCTATGTTATTACACTGAGACCTATGTTATTACACTGAGACCTATGATATTACACTGAGGTCTATGGTATTACACTGAGACCTATGTTATTACACTGAGACCTATGATATTACACTGAGGTCTATGGTATTACACTGAGACCTATGTTATTACACTGAGGTCTATGTTATTACACTGAGACCTATGTTATTACACTGAGGTCTATGTTATTACACTGAGACCTATGTTATTACACTGAGACCTATGATATTACACTGAGGTCTATGGTATTACACTGAGACCGATGTTATTACACTGAGGTCTATGTTATTACACTGAGGTCTATGGTATTACACTGAGACCTATGTTATTACACTGAGACCTATGATATTACACTGAGGTCTATGGTATTACACTGAGACCTATGTTATTACACTGAGGTCTATGTTATTACACTGAGGTCTATGGTATTACACTGAGACCTATGTTATTACACTGAGACCTATGATATTACACTGAGGTCTATGGTATTACACTGAGACCTATGTTATTACACTGAGGTCTATGTTATTACACTGAGGTCTATGTTATTACACTGAGGTCTATGTTATTACACTGAGGTCTATGTTATTACACTGAGGTCTATGGTATTACACTGAGACCTATGTTATTACACTGAGGTCTATGTTATTACACTGAGGTCTATGTTATTACACTGAGACCTATGTTATTACACTGAGACCTATGATATTACACTGAGGTCTATGGTATTACACTGAGACCTATGTTATTACACTGAGACCTATGATATTACACTGAGGTCTATGGTATTACACTGAGGTCTATGGTATTACACTGAGGTCTATGGTATTACACTGAGGTCTATGTTATTACACTGAGGTCTATGGTATTACACTGAGACCTATGTTATTACACTGAGACCTATGATATTACACTGAGGTCTATGGTATTACACTGAGACCTATGTTATTACACTGAGGTCTATGTTATTACACTGAGGTCTATGGTATTACACTGAGGTCTATGTTATTACACTGAGACCTATGATATTACACTGAGGTCTATGGTATTACACTGAGACCGATGTTATTACACTGAGGTCTATGTTATTACACTGAGGTCTATGGTATTACACTGAGACCTATGTTATTACACTGAGACCTATGATATTACACTGAGGTCTATGGTATTACACTGAGACCTATGTTATTACACTGAGGTCTATGTTATTACACTGAGGTCTATGGTATTACACTGAGACCTATGTTATTACACTGAGACCTATGATATTACACTGAGGTCTATGTTATTACACTGAGGTCTATGTTATTACACTGAGGTCTATGGTATTACACTGAGGTCTATGTATTACACTGAGGTCTATGATATTACACTGAGACCTATGATATTACACTGAGGTCTATGGTATTACACTGAGACCTATGTTATTACACTGAGGTCTATGTTATTACACTGAGACCGATGTTATTACACTGAGGTCTATGTTATTACACTGAGGTCTATGTTATTACACTGAGGTCTATGGTATTACACTGAGGTCTATGGTATTACACTGAGGTCTATGTTATTACACTGAGGTCTATGGTATTACACTGAGACCTATGTTATTACACTGAGACCTATGATATTACACTGAGGTCTATGGTATTACACTGAGACCTATGTTATTACACTGAGGTCTATGTTATTACACTGAGGTCTATGGTATTACACTGAGACCTATGTTATTACACTGAGACCTATGATATTACACTGAGGTCTATGGTATTACACTGAGACCTATGTTATTACACTGAGGTCTATGTTATTACACTGAGGTCTATGGTATTACACTGAGGTCTATGATATTACACTGAGGTCTATGATATTACACTGAGACCTATGATATTACACTGAGGTCTATGGTATTACACTGAGACCTATGTTATTACACTGAGGTCTATGTTATTACACTGAGGTCTATGTTATTACACTGAGACCTATGTTATTACACTGAGACCTATGATATTACACTGAGGTCTATGGTATTACACTGAGACCGATGTTATTACACTGAGGTCTATGTTATTACACTGAGGTCTATGTTATTACACTGAGGTCTATGGTATTACACTGAGGTCTATGGTATTACACTGAGGTCTATGTTATTACACTGAGGTCTATGGTATTACACTGAGACCTATGTTATTACACTGAGACCTATGTTATTACACTGAGGTCTATGTTATTACACTGAGACCTATGTTATTACACTGAGACATATGATATTACACTGAGGTCTATGGTATTACACTGAGACCTATGTTATTACACTGAGACCTATGATATTACACTGAGGTCTATGGTATTACACTGAGACCTATGTTATTACACTGAGACCTATGTTATTACACTGAGACCTATGATATTACACTGAGGTCTATGGTATTACACTGAGACCTATGTTATTACACTGAGACCTATGATATTACACTGAGGTCTATGGTATTACACTGAGACCTATGTTATTACACTGAGGTCTATGTTATTACACTGAGGTCTATGTTATTACACTGAGGTCTATGTTATTACACTGAGGTCTATGGTATTACACTGAGACCTATGTTATTACACTGAGGTCTATGTTATTACACTGAGGTCTATGGTATTACACTGAGACCTATGTTATTACACTGAGGTCTATGATATTACACTGAGGTCTATGGTATTACACTGAGACCTATGTTATTACACTGAGGTCTATGTTATTACACTGAGGTCTATGATATTACACTGAGGTCTATGGTATTACACTGAGACCTATGTTATTACACTGAGGTCTATGTTATTACACTGAGGTCTATGTTATTACACTGAGGTCTATGTTATTACACTGAGACCTATGTTATTACACTGAGACCTATGATATTACACTGAGGTCTATGGTATTACACTGAGACCATGTTATTACACTGAGGTCTATGTTATTACACTGAGGTCTATGGTATTACACTGAGACCTATGTTATTACACTGAGACCTATGATATTACACTGAGGTCTATGGTATTACACTGAGACCTATGTTATTACACTGAGGTCTATGTTATTACACTGAGGTCTATGGTATTACACTGAGACCTATGTTATTACACTGAGACCTATGATATTACACTGAGGTCTATGGTATTACACTGAGACCTATGTTATTACACTGAGGTCTATGTTATTACACTGAGGTCTATGGTATTACACTGAGGTCTATGTTATTACACTGAGGTCTATGATATTACACTGAGACCTATGATATTACACTGAGGTCTATGGTATTACACTGAGACCTATGTTATTACACTGAGACCTATGTTATTACACTGAGACCTATGATATTACACTGAGACCTATGTTATTACACTGAGACTATGGTATTACACTGAGACCTATGTTATTACACTGAGACCTATGTTATTACACTGAGGTCTATGTTATTACACTGAGACCTATGTTATTACACTGAGACCTATGTTATTACACTGAGGTCTATGTTATTACACTGAGGTCTATGTTATTACACTGAGACCTATGTTATTACACTGAGACCTATGATATTACACTGAGGTCTATGGTATTACACTGAGACCTATGTTATTACACTGAGGTCTATGTTATTACACTGAGGTCTATGGTATTACACTGAGACCTATGTTATTACACTGAGACCTATGATATTACACTGAGGTCTATGGTATTACACTGAGACCTATGTTATTACACTGAGGTCTATGTTATTACACTGAGGTCTATGGTATTACACTGAGGTCTATGATATTACACTGAGGTCTATGATATTACACTGAGACCTATGATATTACACTGAGGTCTATGGTATTACACTGAGACCTATGTTATTACACTGAGGTCTATGTTATTACACTGAGGTCTATGTTATTACACTGAGACCTATGTTATTACACTGAGACCTATGATATTACACTGAGGTCTATGGTATTACACTGAGACCTATGTTATTACACTGAGGTCTATGTTATTACACTGAGGTCTATGTTATTACACTGAGGTCTATGGTATTACACTGAGGTCTATGGTATTACACTGAGGTCTATGGTATTACACTGAGGTCTATGTTATTACACTGAGGTCTATGGTATTACACTGAGGTCTATGTTATTACACTGAGACCTATGTTATTACACTGAGGTCTATGGTATTACACTGAGACCTATGTTATTACACTGAGGTCTATGGTATTACACTGAGGTCTATGGTATTACACTGAGGTCTATGTTATTACACTGAGGTCTATGTTATTACACTGAGACCTATGATATTACACTGAGGTCTATGGTATTACACTGAGACCTATGTTATTACACTGAGGTCTATGTTATTACACTGAGACCTATGTTATTACACTGAGGTCTATGTTATTACACTGAGACCTATGATATTACACTGAGGTCTATGTTATTACACTGAGACCTATGTTATTACACTGAGGTCTATGTTATTACACTGAGACCTATGTTATTACACTGAGGTCTATGTTATTACACTGAGACCTATGTTATTACACTGAGACCTATGTTATTACACTGAGGTCTATGTTATTACACTGAGACCTATGTTATTACACTGAGGTCTATGTTATTACACTGAGACCTATGATATTACACTGAGGTCTATGGTATTACACTGAGGTCTATGTTATTACACTGAGGTCTATGTTATTACACTGAGGTCTATGTTATTACACTGAGACCTATGATATTACACTGAGGTCTATGTTATTACACTGAGACCTATGTTATTACACTGAGGTCTATGTTATTACACTGAGGTCTATGGTATTACACTGAGACCTATGTTATTACACTGAGACCTATGTTATTACACTGAGGTCTATGGTATTACACTGAGACCTATGTTATTACACTGAGGTCTATGTTATTACACTGAGACCTATGATATTACACTGAGGTCTATGGTATTACACTGAGACCTATGTTATTACACTGAGGTCTATGTTATTACACTGAGGTCTATGGTATTACACTGAGGTCTATGTTATTACACTGAGGCCTATGTTATTACACTGAGACCTATGATATTACACTGAGGTCTATGGTATTACACTGAGACCGATGTTATTACACTGAGGTCTATGTTATTACACTGAGGTCTATGTTATTACACTGAGGTCTATGGTATTACACTGAGGTCTATGGTATTACACTGAGGTCTATGTTATTACACTGAGGTCTATGTTATTACACTGAGGTCTATGTTATTACACTGAGGTCTATGTTATTACACTGAGGTCTATGGTATTACACTGAGGTCTATGGTATTACACTGAGGTCTATGTTATTACACTGAGGTCTATGGTATTACACTGAGACCTATGTTATTACACTGAGGTCTATGTTATTACACTGAGGTCTATGTTATTACACTGAGACCTATGTTATTACACTGAGACCTATGATATTACACTGAGGTCTATGGTATTACACTGAGACCGATGTTATTACACTGAGGTCTATGTTATTACACTGAGGTCTATGTTATTACACTGAGGTCTATGGTATTACACTGAGGTCTATGGTATTACACTGAGGTCTATGTTATTACACTGAGGTCTATGTTATTACACTGAGGTCTATGTTATTACACTGAGGTCTATGTTATTACACTGAGGTCTATGGTATTACACTGAGGTCTATGGTATTACACTGAGGTCTATGTTATTACACTGAGACCTATGGTATTACACTGAGGTCTATGGTATTACACTGAGACCTATGTTATTACACTGAGGTCTATGTTATTACACTGAGGTCTATGGTATTACACTGAGACCTATGTTATTACACTGAGACCTATGTTATTACACTGAGGCCTATGGTATTACACTGAGACCTATGTTATTACACTGAGGTCTATGTTATTACACTGAGGTCTATGGTATTACACTGAGGTCTATGTTATTACACTGAGGCCTATGGTATTACACTGAGACCTATGATATTACACTGAGGTCTATGGTATTACACTGAGACCTATGTTATTACACTGAGGTCTATGTTATTACACTGAGGTCTATGGTATTACACTGAGACCTATGTTATTACACTGAGACCTATGTTATTACACTGAGGTCTATGTTATTACACTGAGACCTATGTTATTACACTGAGACCTATGATATTACACTGAGGTCTATGGTATTACACTGAGACCTATGTTATTACACTGAGACCTATGATATTACACTGAGGTCTATGGTATTACACTGAGACCTATGTTATTACACTGAGACCTATGTTATTACACTGAGACCTATGATATTACACTGAGGTCTATGTTATTACACTGAGACCTATGTTATTACACTGAGACCTATGATATTACACTGAGGTCTATGGTATTACACTGAGACCTATGTTATTACACTGAGGTCTATGTTATTACACTGAGACCTATGTTATTACACTGAGGTCTATGTTATTACACTGAGGTCTATGGTATTACACTGAGGTCTATGTTATTACACTGAGGTCTATGTTATTACACTGAGGTCTATGTTATTACACTGAGGTCTATGTTATTACACTGAGGTCTATGTTATTACACTGAGGTCTATGGTATTACACTGAGGTCTATGTTATTACACTGAGGTCTATGTTATTACACTGAGGTCTATGTTATTACACTGAGGTCTATGTTATTACACTGAGACCTATGTTATTACACTGAGACCTATGATATTACACTGAGGTCTATGGTATTACACTGAGACCTATGTTATTACACTGAGGTCTATGTTATTACACTGAGACCTATGTTATTACACTGAGGTCTATGGTATTACACTGAGGTCTATGGTATTACACTGAGGTCTATGTTATTACACTGAGGTCTATGTTATTACACTGAGGTCTATGGTATTACACTGAGACCTATGTTATTACACTGAGGTCTATGTTATTACACTGAGGTCTATGTTATTACACTGAGGTCTATGTTATTACACTGAGGTCTATGTTATTACACTGAGGTCTATGGTATTACACTGAGGTCTATGGTATTACACTGAGGTCTATGTTATTACACTGAGGTCTATGTTATTACACTGAGACCTATGTTATTACACTGAGGTCTATGTTATTACACTGAGGTCTATGTTATTACACTGAGACCTATGTTATTACACTGAGACCTATGATATTACACTGAGGTCTATGGTATTACACTGAGACCTATGTTATTACACTGAGGTCTATGTTATTACACTGAGACCTATGTTATTACACTGAGGTCTATGGTATTACACTGAGGTCTATGGTATTACACTGAGGTCTATGTTATTACACTGAGGTCTATGTTATTACACTGAGGTCTATGTTATTACACTGAGGCCTATGTTATTACACTGAGGTCTATGTTATTACACTGAGGTCTATGGTATTACACTGAGGCCTATGTTATTACACTGAGACCTATGATATTACACTGAGGTCTATGTTATTACACTGAGACCTATGTTATTACACTGAGGTCTATGTTATTACACTGAGGTCTATGGTATTACACTGAGACCTATGTTATTACACTGAGACCTATGTTATTACACTGAGGTCTATGTTATTACACTGAGGTCTATGTTATTACACTGAGACCTATGATATTACACTGAGGTCTATGATATTACACTGAGACCTATGTTATTACACTGAGGTCTATGTTATTACACTGAGACCTATGTTATTACACTGAGGTCTATGTTATTACACTGAGGTCTATGTTATTACACTGAGACCTATGTTATTACACTGAGACCTATGATATTACACTGAGGTCTATGTTATTACACTGAGACCTATGTTATTACACTGAGACCTATGATATTACACTGAGGTCTATGTTATTACACTGAGACCTATGTTATTACACTGAGACCTATGTTATTACACTGAGACCTATGTTATTACACTGAGACCTATGTTATTACACTGAGACCTATGTTATTACACTGAGACCTATGATATTACACTGAGACCTATGTTATTACACTGAGATCTATGATATTACACTGAGGTCTATGGTATTACACTGAGGTCTATGTTATTACACTGAGGTCTATGGTATTACACTGAGACCTATGTTATTACACTGAGATCTATGATATTACACTGAGGTCTATGTTATTACACTGAGGTCTATGTTATTACACTGAGGTCTATGTTATTACACTGAGGTCTATGTTATTACACTGAGGTCTATGTTATTACACTGAGGTCTATGGTATTACACTGAGGTCTATGGTATTACACTGAGGTCTATGTTATTACACTGAGGTCTATGTTATTACACTGAGACCTATGTTATTACACTGAGGTCTATGTTATTACACTGAGACCTATGTTATTACACTGAGACCTATGTTATTACACTGAGGTCTATGTTATTACACTGAGGTCTATGTTATTACACTGAGGTCTATGTTATTACACTGAGGCCTATGTTATTACACTGAGGTCTATGTTATTACACTGAGACCTATGTTATTACACTGAGACCTATGTTATTACACTGAGACCTATGATATTACACTGAGGTCTATGGTATTACACTGAGACCTATGTTATTACACTGAGGTCTATGTTATTACACTGAGTGTTATTACACTGAGACCTATGTTATTACACTGAGACCTATGTTATTACACTGAGACCTATGTTATTACACTGAGGTCTATGTTATTACACTGAGACCTATGTTATTACACTGAGGTCTATGTTATTACACTGAGGTCTATGTTATTACACTGAGGTCTATGGTATTACACTGAGGTCTATGTTATTACACTGAGGTCTATGTTATTACACTGAGGTCTATGTTATTACACTGAGGTCTATGTTATTACACTGAGGTCTATGTTATTACACTGAGGTCTATGGTATTACACTGAGGTCTATGGTATTACACTGAGGTCTATGGTATTACACTGAGACCTATGTTATTACACTGAGGTCTATGTTATTACACTGAGACCTATGATATTACACTGAGGTCTATGTTATTACACTGAGACCTATGTTATTACACTGAGGTCTATGGTATTACACTGAGGTCTATGTTATTACACTGAGGTCTATGTTATTACACTGAGACCTATGATATTACACTGAGGTCTATGGTATTACACTGAGACCTATGATATTACACTGAGACCTATGTTATTACACTGAGGTCTATGTTATTACACTGAGGTCTATGGTATTACACTGAGACCTATGTTATTACACTGAGGTCTATGTTATTACACTGAGGTCTATGGTATTACACTGAGACCTATGTTATTACACTGAGACCTATGATATTACACTGAGGTCTATGTTATTACACTGAGGTCTATGGTATTACACTGAGACCTATGTTATTACACTGAGACCTATGTTATTACACTGAGACCTATGTTATTACACTGAGGTCTATGATATTACACTGAGACCTATGTTATTACACTGAGGTCTATGTTATTACACTGAGACCTATGGTATTACACTGAGACCTATGTTATTACACTGAGGTCTATGTTATTACACTGAGACCTATGTTATTACACTGAGGTCTATGATATTACACTGAGACCTATGTTATTACACTGAGGTCTATGTTATTACACTGAGACCTATGTTATTACACTGAGGTCTATGTTATTACACTGAGGCCTATGGTATTACACTGAGGTCTATGTTATTACACTGAGACCTATGGTATTACACTGAGGTCTATGTTATTACACTGAGGTCTATGGTATTACACTGAGACCTATGTTATTACACTGAGACCTATGTTATTACACTGAGGTCTATGTTATTACACTGAGACCCATGTTATTACACTGTGGTCTATGATATTACACTGAGACCTATGTTATTACACTGAGGTCTATGTTATTACACTGAGACCTATGGTATTACACTGAGGTCTATGTTATTACACTGAGACCTATGGTATTACACTGAGGTCTATGTTATTACACTGAGGTCTATGGTATTACACTGAGGTCTATGGTATTACACTGAGACCTATGATATTACACTGAGACCTATGTTATTACACTGAGGTCTATGTTATTACACTGAGACCTATGTTATTACACTGAGGTCTATGTTATTACACTGAGACCTATGGTATTACACTGAGGTCTATGTTATTACACTGAGACCTATGGTATTACACTGAGGTCTATGTTATTACACTGAGGTCTATGGTATTACACTGTTATAGCCCTGCTTTTTTTTTGTTGCTTTTTTTTTGTTACTTTTACTCCTTTCTCTCCCCAATTTCATGGTATCCAATTGGTAGTTAAGGTCTTGTCTCATCGCTGCAACTCCCGTACAGACTCGGGAGAGGCGAAGGTCGAGAGCGTGCGTCCTCCGAAACGCAACCCAACCAAGCCGCACTGCTTCTTGACACAATGCCAACTTAACCCAGAAGCCAGCAGCACCAATGTGTCGGAGAAAACACCATGCACCTGGCGACTGTGACAGCGTGCACTGTGCTCGGTCTGCCACAGGAGTCGCTAGTGCGCGATGAGACAAGGAAATCCCTGCCGGCCAAACCCTCCCCTAACCTGGACAACGCTGGGCCAATTGTGCACCACGTTTCCTGGTTGCGGCCAGCTGTGGCAGAGCCTGGACTCAGACCCAGAATCCCTAGTGGCACAGCTAGCACTGCGATTCAGTGCCTTAGACCACTGCGCCACTCGGGAGCTCGTTATAACACTGTATTATAGTGATCAGCAGATAATATAGGCCTATTATAAACTGGAAGGTTTGAGCCCTGAATGCTGATTGACAGCCATGGTATATCAAACCGTATACCACGGGTATGACAACATATTTATTTTTACTGCTCTAACTAATTACATTGTTAAGCAGTTTATAATAGCAATAAGGCACCTCAGGGGTTTGTGGTATATGGCCAATATGCCACGGCTAAGGGCTGTGCCCAGGCACTCCGTGTTGTGTTGTACATATTATTAGGAAGCTTTTCTTAATGTTTTGTACACTCAGTGTAAGTTACATTTTTGTGATGACAGATGAATGTTAGTGATTTGGTTCTGGTCATGTTGGCAGTACTGCTCACCATCTCTGTCCCACCACAGTGCCTTCCTGGGCCCCAGGGATCTCCTACCATACAAGGAGTACAAGGACAAGTTTGGCAAGTCCAACAAGAGGAAAGGTTTCAACGAGGGTCTGTGGGAGATCGAGAACAATGCAGGCGTCAAATTCACCGGCTATCAGGTCCGTCGTGCTCCTCAGTCCATTTTTGTGGATTGGTCGGCACATACAGAAGTATACAAAAGTAATCAAGATATGTGGACAGGGCATTCTGAATAGCAGTTATAACTTATAAGCCAAACTCATAACTAATAACTTCTAAGCCATGAGCAACAAGGACACACACACACACACATACACACACACACACACACACACACACACACACACACACACACACGAGAGTTGTATCTTAGTTGCTGATGTCTCATAACTGCTTGTCATAGTCCAGTGTCCACATATTATGGGCTGCTGCTTGACCTTGGTGCAGTCCTCTCCTGGAGAGTTCCTTATAGAAGAGACTTCTATTTTATTTGTTTTGCTCTCAATATTTTCTCAGTTGATCTCAATAGCACATCAGTGAATAGTGTCTGCTCACTGTACTGTTCTGTAGATTTTTCTCATGTCACTATGAAGCCAAAGGTAGATTTGCCACTCTGTGTGGATAATAAAGTTGTACTCTATTCTATTCTACTCTATCCTATGTTCTCAGGCCATCCAGCAGCAGAGCTTTTCCAAGACGGCGGGAGAAGGAGGAGACGTGGCAGACGGGAGCAGTGAAGGAGAGGAGAGAGATTCCATAGAGGAGGTGGAAGATGACAAAGGCAAACTGAAGGAAGACAGGGCCGGGTCCAAACGGAAAAAGACCGCCTCCTCTAAGGTACAGGTTATCACAAACTAGTTATCAGACTCAACCTGTTATTACACTCTATCACACTGTAAACCTGTAGAACTCAACCATAGTCCTGGAGACCCACAGGGTGTGCAGATGTTTGTTCCAACCCAGCATTAACGCACCTGGTTCAAAGACTTGATAAATGATTAGTTTGGTCAGTTGTGTTACTGCTGGGCTATTAAAAAAAGCCTGCACAGCCTGTGGGAACCCAGGAACAGGGTTGAAGAAAACTGGCTTAACATAAGTGTCACAATGGTCTTGGGTGTGTTTTTTGATTTTTTTGTATGAGATGGTTGCCAACAGGGTCATTTCAGGGGCATCTCTAAAGTGCGTCTAAAAACTTTCAAGAGGCTTCCTCTCCTTGCCTCCTCTCCTTCATCTGCACTGACCGGACAAGGTGAAAGCAATATGACGGATGCCTTCCAACCAGGTATCTGTCTTCCCCTGTTTAGCAATGTCAGCTAAATGAAGCAAACGATAAGATGAGAGGAAGCCACGTGAGACTATTGAGATCTATCTCAAGTCTCTCCGGAGCTATAGCTAACCTATAGGTTAAAGGTGAGAGGTCAGAGTGCAGGTGCGTATGTTCAGGGGAGCAATGGGGAGGGGCTATCACAAGCCTACTGATACATTACATTCCAGGTCGTCAGCATATCTTGAAAAAGAATGATTATGAAGTGAACTAGGAGGGTTGAGAAACCCGGATAGTTCAATTTGAATGGTATTTCCTTCATCAGGACAACACAAAGCCTATGGGCCCATACAGAGGCAGGGGGGTTATAGGTAATGTTACTGTGGTGTCCATTGAGGCCTGGGCTGAAAAAAGTCACCCACAGCCCCCTCCACCCCGTCCTCGCTTAGCAACCACTGTTGCCTAGCAACTGGGCTCTATTACGCACATCTATTCGATGGAATGTAGCATTCCAGAAGACCGACCTCAGCCTCTCAAATTGGAATAGTCTAACTCATGCTTGCATTACACAGATTAACATTTTCTTGCTTTTGTCCTTCAAAGTGCTGGCTATACTTTTACTGTTTTGTTTCTCAGTGCAAATACAGCTGTTTTGTTTAAGCGCACATAGCATTTGACCTGTGTTCTTTATACGTGTAGTGTGGTGTAGTGAAAGTTGAACAGATCAGCATCACACACAGAGTTGAACTGAGCTATGCAGAGCAGATGTTATGTTAATACATTATGATACTCTAACAGGGATGTTAATACATTATGATACTCTAACAGGGATGTTAATACATTATGATACTCTAACAGGGATGTTAATACATTATGATACTCTAACAGGGATGTTAATACATTATGATACTCTAACAGGATGTTAATACATTATGATACTCTAACAGGATGTTAATACATTATGAGACTCTAACAGGGATGTTAATACATTATGATACTCTAACAGGGATGTTAATACATTATGATACTCTAACAGGGATGTTAATACATTATGATACTCTAACAGGATGTTAATACATTATGATACTCTAACAGGAATGTTAATAGATTATGATACTCTAACAGGATGTTAATACATTATGATACTCTAACAGGATATTAATACATTATGATACTCTAACAGGATGTTAATACATTATGATATTCTAACAGGGATTTAATACATTATGATACTCTAACAGGATGTTAATACATTATGATATTCTAACAGGATGTTAATACATTATGATACTCTAACAGGATGTTAATACATTATGATATTCTAACAGGGATTTAATACATTATGATACTCTAACAGGATGTTAATACATTATGATACTCTAACAGGGATGTTAATACATTATGATACTCTAACAGGGATGTTAATACATTATGATACTCTAACAGGGATGTTAATACATTATGATACTCTAACAGGATGTTAATACATTATGATACTCTAACAGGGATGTTATGTTAATACATTATGATACTCTAACAGGGATGTTAATACATTATGATACTCTAACAGGGATGTTAATACATTATGATACTCTAACAGGGATGTTAATACATTATGATACTCTAACAGGGATGTTAATACATTATGGTACTCTAACAGGATGTTAATACATTATGATACTCTAACAGGGATGTTAATACATTATGATACTCTAACAGGGATGTTATGTTAATACATTATGATACTCTAACAGGATGTTAATACATTATGATACTCTAACAGGATATTAATACATTATGATACTCTAACAGGATGTTAATACATTATGATATTCTAACAGGGATTTAATACATTATGATACTCTAACAGGATGTTAATACATTATGATATTCTAACAGGATGTTAATACATTATGATACTCTAACAGGATGTTAATACATTATGATATTCTAACAGGGATTTAATACATTATGATACTCTAACAGGATGTTAATACATTATGATACTCTAACAGGGATGTTAATACATTATGATACTCTAACAGGGATGTTAATACATTATGATACTCTAACAGGATGTCAATACATTATGATACTCTAACAGGGATGTTAATACATTATGATACTCTAACAGGGATGTTAATACATTATGATACTCTAACAGGGATGTTAATACATTATGATACTTTAACAGGGATGTTATGTTAATACATTATGATACTCTAACAGGGATGTTATGTTAATACATTATGATACTCTAACAGGATGTTAATACATTATGATACTCTAACAGGGATGTTATGTTAATACATTATGATACTCTAACAGGGATGTTAATACATTATGATACTCTAACAGGATGTTAATACATTATGATACTCTAACAGGGATGTTAATACATTATGATACTCTAACAGGGATGTTATGTTAATACATTATGATACTCTAACAGGGATGTTATGTTAATACATTATGATACTCTAACAGGATGTTAATACATTATGATATTCTAACAGGGATTTAATACATTATGATACTCTAACAGGATGTTAATACATTATGATACTCTAACAGGGATGTTAATACATTATGATACTCTAACAGGGATGTTAATACATTATGATACTCTAACAGGGATGTTAATACATTATGATACTCTAACAGGATGTTAATACATTATGATACTCTAACAGGATGTTAATACATTATGAGACTCTAACAGGGATGTTAATACATTATGATACTCTAACAGGGATGTTAATACATTATGATACTCTAACAGGATGTTAATACATTATGATACTCTAACAGGAATGTTAATACATTATGATACTCTAACAGGATGTTAATACATTATGATATTCTAACAGGGATGTTAATACATTATGATACTCTAACAGGATGTTAATACATTATGATACTCTAACAGGATATTAATACATTATGATACTCTAACAGGATGTTAATACATTATGATATTCTAACAGGATTTTAATACATTATGATACTCTAACAGGATGTTAATACATTATGATATTCTAACAGGATGTTAATACATTATGATACTCTAACAGGATGTTAATACATTATGATATTCTAACAGGGATTTAATACATTATGATACTCTAACAGGATGTTAATACATTATGATACTCTAACAGGGATGTTAATACATTATGATACTCTAACAGGGATGTTAATACATTATGATACTCTAACAGGGATGTTAATACATTATGATACTCTAACAGGATGGTAATACATTATGATACTCTAACAGGATGTTAATACATTATGAGACTCTAACAGGGATGTTAATACATTATGATACTCTAACAGGGATGTTAATACATTATGATACTCTAACAGGATGTTAATACATTATGATACTCTAACAGGAATGTTAATAGATTATGATACTCTAACAGGATGTTAATACATTATGATACTCTAACAGGATATTAATACATTATGATACTCTAACAGGGATGTTAATACATTATGATACTCTAACAGGATGTTAATACATTATGATACTCTAACAGGGATGTTATGTTAATACATTATGATACTCTAACAGGGATGTTAATACATTATGATACTCTAACAGGGATGTTAATACATTATGATACTCTAACAGGGATGTTAATACATTATGATACTCTAACAGGGATGTTAATACATTATGATACTCTAACAGGGATGTTAATACATTATGATACTCTAACAGGGATGTTAATACATTATGATACTCTAACAGGATGTTAATACATTATGATACTCTAACAGGGATGTTAATACATTATGATACTCTAACAGGGATGTTATGTTAATACATTATGATACTCTAACAGGGATGTTATGTTAATACATTATGATACTCTAACAGGGATGTTATGTTAATACATTATGATACTCTAACAGGGATGTTAATACATTATGATACTCTAACAGGGATGTTAATACATTATGATACTCTAACAGGGATGTTAATACATTATGATACTCTAACAGGGATGTTAATACATTATGATACTCTAACAGGGATGTTAATACAGTATGATATTCTAACAGGATGTTAATACATTATGATACTCTAACAGGGATGTTAATACATTATGATACTCTAACAGGATGTTAATACATTATGATATTCTAACAGGGATGTTAATACATTATGATACTCTAACAGGGATGTTAATACATTATGATACTCTAACAGGGATGTTAATACATTATGATACTCTAACAGGGATGTTAATACATTATGATACTCTAACAGGATGTTAATACATTATGATACTCTAACAGGGAGCAGATCTGATGAAGCCTGACTGGGGATTGGTTGAAACATCATTAGCCATGCTCACTTTTTCAGATACCTACAGAACATTTTGGGGCCAGAAATTATTTTAAAAATTGTCCAGTTCAAAGAATAATGGATGCATTCATTAAACTTCATTAAGTACTTACTTTATTGTTCAATGAGGGTCTATGTTTCCCACATATTGCAAGACAGCAAATCATATCTGTGAAATTTTATGAAATACTTATTGATACAGTATCATGGACTCTAGCTATCCACTAGCAAAGCACATTTACATTTACATTTACATCATTTAGCAGACGCTCTTATCCAGAGCGACTTATAAATTGGTGCATTCACCTTATGATATCCAGTGGAACAACCACTTTACAATAGTACATCTATATCTATTTTTTTGGGGGGGGGGGGTTAGAAGGATTACTTAATCCTATCCCAGGTATTCCTTAAAGAGGTGGGATTTCAGGTGTCTCCGGAAGGTGGTGATTGACTCCGCTGTCCTGGCGTCGTGAAGGAGCTTGTTCCACCATTGGGGTGCCAGAGCAGTGAACAGTTTTGACTGGGCTGAGCGGGAACTGTGCTTCCGCAGAGGTAGGGAGGCGAGCAGGCCAGAGGTGGATGAACGCAGTGCCCTTCTTTGGGTGTAGGGACTGATCAGAGCCTGAAGGTACAGAGGTGCCGTTCCCCTCACAGCTCCGTAGGCAAGCACCATGGTCTTGTAGCAGATGCGAGCTTCAACTGGAAGCCAGTGGAGTGTGCGGAGGAGCGGGGTGACGTGAGAGAACTTGGGAAGGTTGAACACCAGACGGGCTGCGGCGTTCTGGATGAGTTGTAGGGGTTTAATGGCACAGGCAGGGGGCCCCGCCAGCAGCGAGTTGCAGTAATCCAGACGGGAGATGACAAGTGCCTGGATTAGGACCTGCGCCGCTTCGTGTGTAAAACAGGGTCGTACTCTGCGAATGTTGTAGAGCATGAACCTACAGGACCAGGTCACTGCCTTGATGTTAGCGGAGAACAACAGGGTGTTGTCCAGGGTCACGCCAAGGCTCTTAGCACTCTGGGAGGAGGACACAATGGAGTTGTCCACCGTGATGGCGAGATCATGGAAAGGGCAGTCCTTCCCCGGGAGGAAGAGCAGCTCCGTCTTGCTGAGGTTCAGCTTGAGGTGGTGATCCGTCATCCACACTGATATGTCTGCCAGACATGCAGAGATGCGATTCGCATCTCTGCATGTCTGGTTATCAGAAGGGGGAAAGGAGAAGATTAATTGTGTCGTCTGCGTAGCAATGACAAGCACGTCCATTTAGTGTTGCATGAGTGCTGTTCTGACAAATAAGCACCTCATCACTACCTGCACACAACAACTTCCTGGTTTCAACGTCCTCAGGAAGTAGCGGTCCTCAATAGGTTCATAACTGGCCACGGCCCATGCCCCGCCAACCTCCAGCGATGGGGCATAAAAGCAAGCCCCCTATGGCCTGTGGGGTGGAGAAAACAATGCACCACATTTTTTTGCATTCACTGAATGAATAAATAGTGCTGATCTGTGTGTGTTGTCCCCAGAAGTCGTCCAAGCTGTCCAGGATCTCGTCTGGAGAGGAGGATCTGGAGGACGGGAAAGAGGAGGATCAGAAGAGCGGATCGGAGGGGGGAGACCCCGATAACGGCATCATCCAGAACACTGCCGACAGCAAGGTGAGCTGCCCGGGGGGGGGTCAGGGTTGGGGACAATTCTAATTAAAGTCAGTTAAATCAGGAAAGGATTTCAATTTAAAATAACATTTTATTTATTTAAAATAAATAGGTTCTCCTTTTCAGTTTATTGAAAATATATCATTTTTACAACAATTAAGTCAGAATTTCGGTCTACTTCTTGAATTGACTGTCTTCAATTTGAATTGACCCCAACCATGGTGGATGTAGCCTGATCCCAGATCTGTTTGTAAGCTTGGCGTGACATTGACCTAGTTGACAGGACATTGCTGACACATTTCAGTCACAGGTATGTTTATTCCTTCCTTAGTACCGCAAAGTGTTAGTGTTGCAAGATCAACACTTGATTACTAATTTATTTGATTTAGCAAAGATTAAAATGGAGGTGAAAATGTTGCAGATATTGTTCATTCAATGCATAAATACTGACACCAGGGGGCATGGTAGCTAAATAATTGTTCTGATTCTGTTGTATCATTCAAACAGCATTATTATATCACTGCATTGTGTCCTGTGTCACTGTCAGATACTTATGTTTCTGATGTGTATTCTAATTGTTTAATAGGATATTTTTCAATTAGAATATTTGTATGTCTTCTGTTCCAGAACCAGTTGCTGAGAGAAGAACATTAGGTGCTGAGGACAGCTGCAGAGGGAAGGGAAGGTATATATATATTGCTGTCACGTCATATTGGAATGGTCAAACTCCCATAATCACCACCTCTAGCACTACCTGTAATGGGCGATTCACGTCTATCTCTATGTAGAAACAACACTACAGTATATCACTACATGTGTACAACTATGCTTCAGCCAGTAGACGCCCAGGCTAGACTAGAGCCAAAGTAACTAGCTTCAAAACAACATACACACACACTTGTGTCCCCGTCTCTTTCAAAATCAGAACACCACATTTCATATCTAAACAGTGTAAAATAAGCATCAATTGATATTTATATTGACCCTTAGCCTCCACTCTCTGATTAATCCATCAATGATGTCATATAGGTAAACATGTTAGCTAATGTTTGATAAAACTTGTATGAATATACAGTATAATATACTCCCTTGTGGTCTATGATGATTGATATATGTTGGGTATTGCAGTGTTCTGATCATAATAGTTGTATCTTGGATTTGCTTTTATAAAACAATGGTTTAAGGGGAGGGACTAGCTTAGGGTTGCAAAATTCCAGAACATTTTCAAAAATGTCCAGTTTTCCAGAAATCCTGGTTGGAATATTCCTAAATTCAGGAGGGAATAAGCAGGAAATCCGGTGGTCATACGACTGGAATTCATGGGAAACCTGAGAATTTGGGGAAAGTTACTGGAAATTTGAAATGTGTGTTTAACTGACTGTATAACATATCCATATCACTCAGCACTGTATGTTGCTCTTTTATGTAACCCGCAAAAGATGAATGGAAAAAGACATAGATAAATGTAGGAAGTGTTGTGCACAAACCGACTCTCTATCTATATATTTGACTTTGGCTGTAGAGTATAGGGCCAGTATTCTACCTGACTGATCTAGCTAACTACTCGTCCGCATCCCAAATGGAACCATACCACCTACATACTGTAGTGCACTACACTGCCTTCATCTTTCTATGGGAAGTGATGAATCGGTTTTAACGTGTGTCAGTAGAATGGGTTATGGTATATTTTAAAAGCTTTCTATAGTGGCATGCTTAACTGTTGTACACAACTACCTAGTTATTTTCTTAACGTTTTCAATTATACTGAACAAAAAGGTAAGCGCAACATGTAAAATGTTTCATGAGCTGAAATAAAAGATCCCAGAAATGTTTCATACGCACAAAAACATTATTTCTCTCAAATTTGGTGCACAAATTTGTTTACATCCCTGTTAGTGAGCATTTCTCCATTGCCAAGATAATCCATCCACCTGACAGGTGTGGCATATCAAGAAGCTGATTAAATTAGCGTTACACAGGTGCTCCTTGTGCTAGGGACAATAAAAGTTTGTCACACAACACAATGTCACAGATGTCGCAAGTTTTGAGGGAGCGTGCAATTGGCATGCTGACTGCAGGAATGTCCACAGAGCTGTTGCCAGAGAATTGAATGTTAATTTCTCTACCATAAGCCGCCTCCAACGTCATTTTAGAGAATTTGGCAGTACGTCCAACCAGCCTCACAACCGCAGACCGTGTGTAACCACACCAGCCCAGGACCTCCACATCCAGCTTCTTCACCTGCGGGATCATCTGAGACCAGCCACCTGGACAGCTGATGAAACTGAGGTGTATTTCTGTCTGTAAAAAAGCCCTTTTGTGGGGAAAAACTCATTCTGATTGGCTGTCCAGGTGGCTGGTCTCATGGCTGCGCCCCTGCCCACTCATGTGAAATCCATAGATTAGGGCCTAATTAATGCATTTAAATTGACTGATTTCCTTATATGAACTGTAACTCAGTAACATCTTTGAAATTGTTGCATGTTGCGTTTATATAAACTCAGTAAAATCTTTGAAATTGTTGCATGTTGCGTTTATATATTTGTTCAGTATACCTGCTGTTTTTCCATTCACACTTCTTCCACAGTGCAGTGAAGGAGAAAAAAAGACATAACACAACCATGTTTGCAAGCACCTTTCTCAGACGATATATTGGTTTTCATCCTGAGGCATTTATGACATGTTGGAAACTCAGAAATACAAGCTTCCGAGTGAAAAAAACATTTGAACTGCCCTCGAACTATTTACAAGTGGGAAATTCGGGTATCATTCCTGTGCTGACCTCTGACATCACCTACTAAGGAAAGTACCTCGATAATGACATTTTTGGCAGTTAAATGCAACAACAAACCACTAATTATTATTAAAAAACGGGCTATTTATGTTTTTTTTAACACTATAATTTGTTTACAAAATTATTGACGCAGCTTGTTTGCCATTAAGCTATCAGCGTTCTCAACGAGTTCAAGGCACGTAAATGCACACAACTCGTTGCTCCGAGTTCACAAGTCATATTTTCAGAGTTTCCGACTTGTCATGAATGCAGCTTTAGTGTTTGGTGTAAAGTTGGCGTCTGGCATACTGGAAAATTGTGTTTTCTGCCTTGGTTCAGCTTCCAAACTTACTGTTACACACTCCCATCAATGGTATGCCAGTAGCCTGCTCTCCTTCCTATGTCTTTATGAAAAATATATTCTATTTATTTTTTTGATGATAGTTGATTATAATACTGTGTGAAATGTAAACTCCTACATTTTCATTTTTTTTATTTAAACATTTCAATCTTTGTTAATGCTCGGAATTAGAACATGTTTTACATTTTAAAGGTTTGTAGTTTATAGTAAACTGTTTTTTGCTGTTTATGGACAAGACTTTTACAGAATAAACTCATTGGAATGCACTCAGTGTTTGCAAACACGTATTATTTGGATAACACGGACATCTCACATGCAAGAGCACCAACAGAGCCAGAAAACACAAATCAGATTCTACAAATCAAGATTTATTTCAGGTTTTTAACACTTGAAAATATAAATTAGACACAAATATCCAAATATTGCGTCCACAAAACTAGTCCTTGAATCCTCTCCAAACACCTTTAAACATAACACAATCTATTTTGATTCACCATATCGCATTTTATGACAACAAACCTGTTATTCATTGCAATCTAAAAGGCTACACTGATCCTAAATCAGTCCCATAATAGGCTAAGACTAGTCACTGACAAACAGAAATGAAGAGTAAAGGTATCAAGTTTTCTTTCTATGTAAAGGAATGTACCACTGAGCAAGATATGCTTGGATGCTGTTTTTAAGTCTCATTACTGTTGTGTTGCTGCCAGTAGAGTACAGCAGTGAGACTACAGTAGTATACACTAAAGAGTACAGTTGTGAGTATTGAATATACTACACTTGGAGTTGGCCAGTGCAGAACATGAAACAGACTGGCCACCAGATTATGCTAGGCAGAGAGATACTTTTGGACTGGTTTCTGTGTAGTCAGGGCCTGAGTCGGTCAGCCAGCCAGCCAGTCGGTCAGTCCACCAGTTCCTTCAGTCAGTCTTCTTGTCATTTTGTTGGTCTCTGAGGAAGAAGGCAGGGCTAGTGACACAGCGGTAGCAGAGGGCTTGGGGTACGATGGCATACAGGGCGTTGACTAATAGAAAGACAATCTGGCTGTCAACTGGTACTCTGTAGGAGAACCACGTCCGCGTGTGGAGAGATGCACCGATGTGGGACAACTGGGCCTGAGGAGAAGAGAAGACAAGATAAGACAGAGAGAGTATAAGAACAAGAAGTGGAGAGGGAGAAAGAAAGAGGTAGAAGATGAGGAGGAGAAAGAATTTTAAAAAATGAAGGATCCGCTTTGACAATCTCAACATGAAAGCTGGAAGATACACTAGAATAGCTGGATTTCTTGGTACGCATCTGGTGTTGAATAAATTCAGAAACTTTTCTTCTATATACTGTACAAGCATACCATACGTCTTCTATGAACCCTGTACCATAGCATAGACCTACACTCTCCTGAGCTGTTCACTGTCATATTCTGTCAGTATCATGCGTGGAATATCTCTACACTATCAATCTCTGTACTGGGCCTATTTCCCTGTAGCCTACTGCTGTCATTCCTAGCATGGAGAGGCATTGAAACAAGATGTATGAGCCTGTCTGTCTGTCTGCTTGTCTGTCTGCCTGTCTGTCTGTCTGCCTGTTTTCCTGCTTGTCTACATGCCTGTTTTCCTGCTTGTCTGTCTGTCTGTCTGTCTGTCTGTCTGTCTGTCTGTCTGTCTGTCTGTCTGTCTGTCTGTCTGTCTGTCTGTCTGTCTGTCTGTCTGTCTGTCTGTCTGTCTGTCCGTCCACTCGGCCTCTCTCTACCTCTATATTTAGCCTGGTTAGGCAACGTGCCTGCTGTGTCTAAAGATGGCCCCAGCTTTTGTCTCTCTTGGGACTGATGGCACAGGACAGCCTACTGGCTTCACAACAAAGCAAAGGCAGCCGCTCACTGTTTCGTTTGCTGCTTCCAACTACACACGTGATCTTTAAATAAGCTTTTAGTGGTACACATACACACATTTTGACCGATCAACCAATCAATCAACCAAAATGTATTGTACCCAAAGGGAAATAGGTCTGCAAGCAAGGTAAATCCACCTGAGAAAGAATGTGTCAGTCCAATGTCTATCTGTGTGTGACTAAAAGCTGATTCAATTCATCAAGACACGGTGTGATGATTTGTTGATCAGTTGAATCAGGTGTGTTGTTTAGCACAATAATGGAACAAAAGCCTGCACACTGTGGGTCAGTTGCTTTAGCAAATATCACCGGTCCTTGGGGATGCATCAATACTGGCCATACACAGAGCGCTCCCTGAGCCCTTGTTAGGGAGAGTACCTTAGAAACCCAAGTATTTATAGCACTAATCAGACTGTGTGTGTATTTGTGTGTGTGTGCGTGTGTGCGTGTGTGGTGTGTGTGTGTGTGTGTGTGTGTGTGTGTGTGTGTGTGTGTGTGTGTGTGTGTGTGTGTGTGTGTGTGTGTGTGTGTGTGTGTGTGTGTGTGTGTGTGTGTGTGTGTGTGTGTGTGTGTGTGCACGCGCGCACTGGCCTCTGCAGTACTACAGCTTGTCCACAGGAATACAGATGAGTTAACCATGTGCAGAGCAACAGTCATTCACATAATTTATCTACAACCACACTGGAATTTGTATAGCTGTAATATTCCCTAGGTATAGATCTAGGATCCTCTCCCCCAACCCTAACTTTGACCTATAGTGGGGAAAATGCACAACTGACCCAAGATCAGCATATAGGAAGGGGAACTTCACCTTACTTCTTTTTATAGCAATCAGCGGGCAATTGTCACTGCTTTCTGTGCCAGAGAGAGAAAAACTGGCTAATATTCAAAGCTGCAATTAGTTACCATAGGACCTGGGTTCAAATAGTATTTGTATCACCTGTCAAACTTAAACTGAGCTTCATTGAACTTCCCTGACAATGAAACCAATGCCACAGTCCCATAAGTGCAAATCTCACCCATCTAGCACTCAAGGTAGGCTCAATCAAACTCTGAAAGCAATTTTAAAAGCAAACAAATACTGTTTTAAACCAGGTCTACTCCCCCACCATAGAAATAGAATGACTAGAATAAAAATAGTAATTTCATTCCAGTTATATTTCTATGCTCCCCACTCACCTGTGCTATTGCCCCAGAGTGGACCAGAGTGAGGTCAGGCATCCACTCACACCCAGGCACGAGCAGCCCGTAGAGCGCAATGATGTAGTACGGACCGGAGTAAAGCATGTTCACTATCATCTAGGACACAGCAGAGACATAATAGGCTGCGTTTACACAGGCAGCACAATTCTGATCTGTTTTCCACTAATTGGCCTTTTGACCAATCAGATCAGCTCTGAAAAATATGTGAAAAGATTTGATGTGAATGGTTAAAAAAAACAATTAGTGGAAAATAGATCAGAATTGGGCTGCCTGTGTAAACGCAGCTATAGAGGTTAAAAGGGGTCCTACTATATAGTTTGAGGTAAGTAGTGAGTCATGGGTAACTGCATACATGGCGTGTCTGAAAGTGGGCGTGTCAACAGAAGTGGGAGGATTAACAGAAGTGGGTGTGTGGAAAGCGAATCAGCAAATAGGGTAGATTTGTTGCCACTCAAGACCGTTTTGTGTGGCTGATTGGGCGGCACGACGAGTCGATTGTTGACAACTGTAGCATTTTAGCTAAACCTAACCCTTTTCCTAACCTTAACCTCATTCTCCTAACCTGACACGTTAATTATCCTAACATACTATATTCATTCTCCTAACCTGCTACGTTAATTATCCTAACCTGCCACGTTAATTCTCCTAACCTGCTACGTTAATTCTCCTAACCTGCCACGTTAATTCTGCTAATCTGCCAAGTTAATTATCCTTACCTGCTTCGTTAATTCTCCTAACCTGCCACATTAATTATCCTAACCTGCTACATTAATTATCCTAACCTGACACATTAATTCTCCTAACCTGCTACATTAATTCTCGTAACCTGCCACTTTAATTCTCCTAACCTACCACGTTAATTCTCCTAATTTGCTACATTAATTCTCATAACCTGCCACGTTAATTCTCCTAACCTGCCACGTTAGTTATCCTAACCTGCTACGTTAATTATCCTAACCTGCCACATTAATTCTCCTAACCTGCTACGTTAATTCTCGTAACCTGCCACTTTAATTCTCCTAACCTGCCACGTTAATTCTCCTAATTTGCCACATTAATTCTCCTAACCTGCTACGTTAATTATTCTAACCTGCTAGGTTATTTATCCTAACCTGCTATGTTAATTCTCCTAACCTCCTAGGTTATTTATCCTAACCTGCTATGTTAATTATCCTAACCTGCTATGTTAATTATCCTAACCTGCTAGGTTAATTATCCTAACCTGCTATGTTAATTATCCTAACTTGCTAGGTTAATTATCCTAACCTGCTATGTTAATTCTCCTAACCTGCTACGTTAGTTCTCTGACCCGCGGTACACCTGGCTATGGCCGGTCTAACCGATAATGGAGCACTGATGTTACATGCATCGCTGTTAATCCACCTACTGATGTTAAATCCATCGCTGTTAATCCACCTACTGATGTTAAACCCATCGCTGTTGATCCACCTACTGATGTTACACGCATCGCTGTTAATCCACCTACTGATGTTAAATCCATCGCTGTTAATCCACCTACTGATGTTAAACCCATCGCTGTTAATCCACCTACTGATGTTAAACCTATCGCTGTTAATCCACCTACTGATGTTAAACCTATCGCTGTTAATCCACCTAATGTTAAACCTATCGCTGTTAATCCACCTACTGATGTTACACGCATCGCTGTTAATCCACCTGCTGATGTTAAACCCATCGCTGTTGATCCACCTACTGATGTTAAACCCATCGCTGTTATTCCACCTACTGATGTTAAACCCATCGCTGTTAATCCACCTACTGATGTTAAACCCATCGCTGTTAATCCACCTACTGATGTTAAACCCATCGCTGTTAATCCACCTACTGATGTTAAACCCATCGCTGTTAATCCACCTACTGATGTTAAACCCATCGCTGTTAATCCACCTACTGATGTTAAACCTATCGCTGTTAATCCACCTAATGATGTTAAACCTATCGCTGTTAATCCACCTAATGATGTTAAACCTATCGCTGTTAATCCACCTAATGATGTTAAACCCATCGCTGTTAATCCACCTACTGATGTTAAACCTATCGCTGTTAATCCACCTAATGATGTTAAACCTATCGCTGTTAATCCACCTAATGATGTTAAACCCATCGCTGTTAATCCACCTACTGATGTTAAACCCATCGCTGTTAATCCACCTAATGATGTTAAACCTATCGCTGTTAATCCACCTAATGATGTTAAACCCATCGCTGTTAATCCACCTACTGATGTTAAGCCCATCGCTGTTAATCCACCTACTGATGTTAAACCCATCGCTGTTAATCCACCTAATGTTAAACCTATCGCTGTTAATCCACCTAATGATGTTAAACCTATCGCTGTTAATCCACCTAATGATGTTACACACATCGCTGTTAATCCACCTACTGATGTTAAGCCCATCGCTGTTAATCCACCTACTGATGTTAAACCTATCGCTGTTAATCCACCTACTGATGTTAAACCTATCGCTGTTAATCCACCTACTGATGTTAAACCCATCGCTGTTAATCCACCTACTGATGTTAAGCCCATCGCTGTTAATCCACCTACGGATGTTAAACCCATCGCTGTTAATCCATCTACTGATGTTAAACCTATCGCTGTTAATCCACCTACTGATGTTAAACCTATCGCTGTTAATCCACCTACTGATGTTAAACCCATCGCTGTTAATCCACCTACTGATGTTAAACCCATCGCTGTTAATCCACCTACTGATGTTAAACCTATCGCTGTTAATCCACCTACTGATGTTAAAACCATCGCTGTTAATCCACCTACTGATGTTAAGCCCATCGCTGTTAATCCACCTAATGTTAAACCTATCGCTGTTAATCCACCTACTGATGTTACACGCATCGCTGTTAATCCACCTACTGATGTTAAACCCATCGCTGTTGATCCACCTACTGATGTTAAACCCATCGCTGTTATTCCACCTACTGATGTTAAACCCATCGCTGTTAATCCACCTACTGATGTTAAACCCATCGCTGTTAATCCACCTACTGATGTTAAACCCATCGCTGTTAATCCACCTACTGATGTTAAACCCATCGCTGTTAATCCACCTACTGATGTTAAACCCATCGCTGTTAATCCACCTAATGATGTTAAACCTATCGCTGTTAATCCACCTAATGATGTTAAACCTATCGCTGTTAATCCACCTAATGATGTTAAACCCATCGCTGTTAATCCACCTACTGATGTTAAACCTATCGCTGTTAATCCACCTAATGATGTTAAACCTATCGCTGTTAATCCACCTAATGATGTTAAACCCATCGCTGTTAATCCACCTACTGATGTTAAACCCATCACTGTTAATCCACCTAATGATGTTAAACCTATCGCTGTTAATCCACCTAATGATGTTAAACCCATCGCTGTTAATCCACCTACTGATGTTAAACCCATCGCTGTTAATCCACCTACTGATGTTAAACCCATCGCTGTTAATCCACCTACTGATGTTAAACCTATCGCTGTTAATCCACCTAATGATGTTAAACCTATCGCTGTTAATCCACCTAATGATGTTACACACATCGCTGTTAATCCACCTACTGATGTTAAGCCCATCGCTGTTAATCCACCTACTGATGTTAAACCTATCGCTGTTAATCCACCTACTGATGTTAAACCCATCGCTGTTAATCCACCTACTGATGTTAAACCCATCGCTGTTAATCCACCTACTGATGTTAAACCCATCGCTGTTAATCCACCTACTGATGTTAAACCCATCGCTGTTAATCCACCTACTGATGTTAAACCCATCGCTGTTAATCCACCTACTGATGTTAAACCCATCGCTGTTGATCCACCTACTGATGTTAAACCTATCGCTGTTAATCCACCTACTGATGTTAAACCTATCGCTGTTAATCCACCTACTGATGTTAAACCCATCGCTGTTAATCCACCTACTGATGTTAAACCTATCGCTGTTAATCCACCTACTGATGTTAAACCCATCGCTGTTAATCCACCTACTGATGTTAAACCCATCGCTGTTATTCCACCTACTGATGTTAAACCCATCGCTGTTAATCCACCTACTGATGTTAAACCTATCGCTGTTAATCCACCTACTGATGTTAAACCCATCGCTGTTAATCCACCTTCTGATGTTAAACCCATCGCTGTTAATCCACCTACTGATGTTAAACCCATCGCTGTTAATCCACCTACTGATGTTAAACCCATCGCTGTTAATCCACCTACTGATGTTAAACCCATCGCTGTTAATCCACCTACTGATGTTAAATCCATCGCTGTTAATCCACCTACTGATGTTAAACCCATCGCTGTTGATCCACCTACTGATGTTAAACCCATCGCTGTTAATCCATCTACTGATAATAGACCCAACGTTGTTTATCCACCTACTGATGTTAAACCCATCGCTGTTAATCCACCTACTGATGTTAAACCCATCGCTGTTAATCCACCTAATGATGTTAAACCCATCGCTGTTAATCCACCTAATGATGTTAAACCCATCGCTGTTAATCCACCTACTGATGTTGAACCCATCGCTGTTTATCCACCTACTGACAGCCGTGGTATATCAGACCGTATACCACGGGTATGACAAAACAATTATTTTTACTGCTCTAATTACGTTGGTAACCAGTTTATAAAAGCAATAAGGCACCTTGGGGGTTTGTGGTATATGGCCAGTATACCACGGCTAAGGGCTGTGCCCAGGCACTCTGCAATGCGTTGTGCTTAAGAACAGCCCTTAGCCGTGGTATATTGGCCATATACCACACCTCCTCAAGCCTTATTGCTTAAACAAACTCCATTGAACTTACTTATATAGTCTTAACAATTCCATTGAACTTAGTTATATGGTCTTAATAGACTCCATTGAACTTACTTATATAGTCTTAACAGATTCCATTGAATTTACATATAAGTCTTAACAGACTCCATTGAACTTAGTTAGTTATACGGTCTTAATAGACTCCATTGAACTTACTTATACAGTCTTAACAAACTCACTTAAATGTTATTTTTCTAAACCTCTTTGGATGTGTCTCCTAAACGGCTATAAAGTCAATGTAAAGCACATACCCCCAGGTTATAGCTGCAACCATGAGCAGGTACATGAGATAGTGGACACATCCATCCCAATAGGAGATCATGTGTCCATGGGCCGTGTTAATGTAGGGGTCTGCCTGTAATGAACATGATTAAGATATATTATCATAACACTGTTAAAGTCTGCTTTCATTGGGTTCTTCAGTGCATGGGTCAGTTTTCAGTTTTCATTTCTGTATTCATTGGCATGGACTGTAGGTAGTGTGTGTGTGTGTGTGTGTGTGTGTGTGTGTGTGTGTGTGTGTGTGTGTGTGTGTGTGTGTGTGTGTGTGTGTGTGTGTGTGTGTGTGTGTGTGTGTGTGTGTGGGTGTGTGTGTGTGTGTGTGTGTGTGTGTGTGTGTGTGTGTGTGTCCATACATGCGTCCATTAGGTCCATGTGTGTCCGTCCGCCCGTGCGTGCGCCACAGGGATGTTTACTTGCATTTTTGAGATAGAAGGTGATGAAACCATCGATGATAATGTCCTGCTCCAGACCAATGATCAGGTTTACCACACTCAAGAATGCATACACTGCAAACACTGGCAGAACAAGAGAACACTGAATAATACAGTTACATTTTACTTTGACTTATTTGAGTTATTATAGTCATTTAGCAGATGCTCTTACAATCAGTTCCTTCAATTAACAAACACATAACAAAATCATAGCAAAGTAAAACCTTCTTCAAAAATCAGCAAAATCATTGGTCTAGTGTGTGTAGCAAAGAGTACAACAGCGAAGTTAGAGCCCGTTGTGGCTCAGTTGGTAGAGCATAGCGCCTGTAACACCAGGTCCAGGATCGTCGGTTTTCGATTCCCACTGGGGCCACCCATATCAAAATGTATGCATACACTACTGTAAGTCACTTTGGATATACTGTATGTATATAAAACTAGCCTAAACCTACAAGTCTAAGTTAAAATAGACAATACCTGCATAGGAAAACACTGGTGAATGTATAGGAAAACAGTGTAAACTCTCACCATAGAATAAAGGGTCTTTGGGTGCCTTCTTCTTGAATAAAAAGCATGCAGATACAGCCAAGATAAGAACAGTTGTAGATCCAGCGAAAAGACTGTCTCAATGCTAGAAATAAAAAATGCTCAATTAATTAGGCCTAAACTGCTAAGAATCAAATCAACTAGGATACACATTACTAATGCCTTTAAACTAGATTGCATACAAGACTGCATACAAAACTACTAGGCTATAGCATCATCCACTATCTAGCATAATAAGGTTTATTAACGGCTACAATAAAACACAAAACACATGACAACTATATTATCGACAATATCCCTACTCACCTGTTAGTGTAGATCAGAGAGTTGAAGAACAAGGAAATGGGTATTGATGTCAAGGACAAGATAAAAACTCCCGTCCCAGCAGACGCGTTCATTGCTCTACTTACACTGTCGACGCGCATAAATAATTATTTGTTTCTGAAAATAAAACACAAAATTATATCTGTTAAAAAACATTAGAACATGTTTCTCCATTCAGACCATGTAATATAGGAAAATGTTCAGAGAACTAGCAAATATATATTTTCTTGGGTGCGAACTACTATTCTGCCAGCACCCTGTGCGCATCTCAATCGTAAAATAAGGCTCACTTCTCTCCCTCCCTAACTGACAATGCAGAAGTCGGGAAACCAAGGCTCAGGCTATCTGCTTTTACCTGTCCAGGTGTCACAGGTCAGTATGGATGAAGAGAAGGAAGCAAGGAGAGGAAGCGACTGCAGAGCATTGAGATCCCCTTTCCTATGGCGCTAAGGTGTCTATTCTGACTGCTGTCGTTGACGCGTGATCCCACAAGTGGAGTTCACATCCCTGAACATGACACGTGATCAATGGTGATTTTATCATGTAAATCTTGGATGGGGGGAGAAAAAAAAGAAAGTGGGATGCTGTGTTCTCCCTGTACACCAAGTCAGAACCTTAGGATTAATAAAGGAGGCATATAAGCAGACAATGAAAGCTCTTACAACATTCTATGATTACATTTCTCTAAAACAGGTTATAGGCCACATGTGCACCACCAAGTCAGAACAGTAGGCGAAATTAAGAGGGGTAAATAGACCAAATAATTAGGGTGGGGCACAGGGGCTACTAACATCTTACTACACAACAAACACTTAGTATTACTTTCTTAGCTACAGTATACATATCTCCCTGGCATATTACATCATTTATGCAGCAGCATACAATACATTTTTTGACTCACCTTGTTGTGCTGTGCTCACTTGAACAGAAAGGTGGTGCGATGGTCCTTCGTGGGCAAATTTTGTCATCAAAGTCTGGCATTCTCTGGATTTATGGTGCTTTCAAAACAACTGGGAACTCTGAAAAAAACGATTGAATCATGTTGATGTCATTGATCTTAAGGTCGTAGCTGTAGAAAAAGGCCAGATTCACAATTCCAAGTTGGATGACCGTTCAAAACGTATTTTCCCAGTCGGAGCTCATTTATTCCTGATTTCCCAGGTGTCTTGAACTCACTGAAGTCAAGTTTTTCGCAATTCCGAGTTAACTCTTGTTTTGAGCGTGGCACAAATCATGTTTCATTGACAGCATGGCCAATGTTGAATGTTTATCATTTTAAACTTGGAAAAGAGCCTCTTAATCCCAGATTTGGGACCACACAGCCACTCCACTGAATAGCAGGCTAGTGATTTCTTTGCAATGCTTGCAGTTAACGTTAGCCACTGTCACTGATTCCTTCCAAACCTCTCATTGTTGAATTTGCGATTTCCAACTTGTTTATGTCCAATGGCTGATAAGCACTGACAGAGACCATCCTAGAGACATTAACAACACTCAGGGGTGTCCTATTTACTTGTTATGTTTCCCTGTTAAAGGAAATGATGTACGCCTACCACGCTCCACCTTGGTCTCCTCATTCAAACGACGAGCTTAACAATGTACTTTGACGTGAAGCGGTCAAATTAGCGCTCTATTTTCGTTTTTGACCTTTAATCCCAGAAAAATGGCCTTAACTTCAAAAAGGCTTTACGGCTAAAGCACACCATGCGATTATGTTAGGTCAGCGCCTAGCCACAAAAACCATACAACCATTTTCCAACCAAGGAGAGGTGTCACAAAAGTCAGAAATAGCGTTAAAATGAATCACTTACCTTTGATGATCTTCATCTGATGGCACTCCCAGGTCTCCATGTTAGACAATAAATGTTTGTTTTGTTCAATAAAGTTCATCTTTATGTCCAAATACCTCCTTTTTGTTCGTGCGTTTAGTCCAGTAATCCAAATGCACAAATCGCGGGCACAAAGTCTAGATGAAAACTCAAAAAGGTTCCATTTGAGTTTGTAGAAACATGTCAAACGATGTTTCTAATCAATCCTTAGGGTGTTTTTATCATAAATATTCAATAATGTTTCAACCGGACAACATTGTTTTCATTAGAAAGGAAAGGGAACGGAGCTCACGCTCACGGCCACGCTCGTGACTAAACTAAAGGCTTTCAGCTGAGCCACTACTTTGACTGGTCTTATCGCTCCCCTTTCACAATAGAAGCCTGAAACAACTTCTAAAGACTGTTGACATCTAGTGGAAGCCTTAGGAAGTGCAATCTGATCCCACAGACACTGAATATTCGATAGGCATTCATTTGAAAACTACAATCCTCAGAATTCCCACTTCCTGGTTGGATTTTTCTCAGGTTTTTGCCTACCATATGAGTTCTGTTATACTCACAGACATTATTTTAACATTTTTGGAAACTTTAGAGTGTTTTCTATCCAAATCTACTAATTATATGCATATTCTAGCTTCTGGGCCTGAGTAACAGGCAGTTTACCCTGGGCACGCTTTTCATCCAAACTTCCCAATGCTGCCCCCTATCCCTAAAGAGTTAAAAGAGGTGTGTTTTCTGTTGTCCCTTTGCAGAAGCTTGAATTGGTTACCATGTGCGGTTGTTTCCTGAGTGAGTTTGCGAGATATATTGTTTGTTGTTTTTCAAGTGTACTGTGATCCTGCGGCTACCGTTTCTCAGTAAAGTAATATGTTTATCCTTAACCCCTGATCCCTCGTCTGGTTTCTTCTCTGCACCTGGGTCCAACCTCACCACGTCACACAAAGATCAGTGGTTCCCAACCAGGGGTATTAGGACCCCTGGTCCTGGCAGAGCAAAATTCAGTTGTTGGTAGAGTAACTGAAAAAGGTTGGAAACCACTGAGCAAAGTGATGATGAACTATAAGGCCATCTTGAATTTAGGCTATTTAAATGCCATAGGCCTACTCTATGTAGTACAATATAAATCCATCAGACAACATTTTTCCATGTCCTACAATGTTTTTAAAACTTTTATTTAATCAGGAGAGCCCAATTGAGACCAGTGACTCATTTGCAATGGTGCCCTGAGGACAAAATATCCATCAACACAACTTAAAAAATAAAAAAATGAACTACAAGACAGATATAAATACATGACATTAGGTTATTACAACAACTTATAATAGTCAATTGAAACAATCGCACACTTCAGTGAACTCATTTAACAACAGACTTTTAAACTGCCCTATTGGTAGCAGGGAATCCAACAGCAGTGGAATTTGTTTTGTAAGTTATTCCATAACTGTGGTACGTTCAAATTAAAGGCAGATTTACCAAACTTTGCGGAGACAAGTGGGACCTCGAGTTGCAAATGGATTTGGTATCTCATAATTTTATATTTCAACAGGGAAGTGAGGTATGTTGGAAGCTTATGAAGCAGAGCTTTGTGAACAAGAAGGGAGTAATGAAGTGATGTACGGGATTTTAGTGAGGTCTAGATGACCTTCTGATAAAGGATGGAGTGATGAGTATTAAAACTGTCACCTGTAATAAAGTGAAGGGCGTTATGGTAGACGGCATCCAAAGGTTTAAGACTAAGAGTATTGGCTGCTGCAATCAGGTAAATGGTGTCACCATAATCAAGAACTGTCAGGAAAGTTGACTGTATAATCTGCTTCCTGCTGTTCATGGAGAGGCAAGATCTATTTCTAAAAAAGAAGCCCACTTTAAATCTTAGCTTTTAACTAACCTCAGTATGCTTTAAAACGTTAAATCTTTATCAATCCATTTTTCAGTGAATTAGAGAACAACATATATTTAGTTTTGCCTGCATTAAGTTCAAGTTTTAAATCAACAAGGGCTTTCTGTAATGCAACAAAATCAGATCGCAGCTCTGGTCAACAGTCGGTGCAATGGCATACATAACCATATCGTCTGCATACAGATGAATATTACAGGATTTAATACATAGACCAATATTATTTATATAAACATTAAAAAGAACAGGTCCCAATACCGACCCCTGCTGTTCACCTTTCGTAATATTGAGAAAATGAGACTTGACACCATCACAAAGCACACATTGTGTACTGTCTGTCAGATCGCTCTTAAACCATTTGAAATACTTATTGTCCAGGCCCATTTCTGACAGTTTTTGAATGAGTAGGGAATGTCAACGGTGTTGAATGCCTTAGAAAGGTCTATAAATCAGGCAGCACAATGCTTTTTATGATCTAGGCAATCCCATAATCTAAAACAAGCATAGTAGCTGAAACAGTTCTATGTCCAGCTCTAAAACCAGACTAGTGCATATTTAGAATAGAGTGAGATGTTAAAAAAAATGTGTAGCTGGGAGTTGGTCAGGGATTCTAGTACCTTGGCTAGGCAAGATAACTTGGAGATTGGCGGTAATTAGCATAAGGATCTCCGCCTTTATGTATTAATCTATATATATGAGAGAGAGAGAGAGGGAGAGAGAGAGAGAGATGAATATTACATGAATATATATATATATATTTGTTCAGATTTTTCAGGGGGAGCTGCAACACCCTCAGCAACCCTACTTCTCTCGACTATGGACAGAGAGCTGTAATAAGAAGGGGTCAAGTGAATCAGCCCCTGTGGATGTATTTTACATCGATCTTTAGCAAGTCACTTAGTACATCACAGACATCAAATGGTTGAAATGAAAATAAACTATATGAGTCTGTTAGAGCATATTCTTTACAATCGGTTAATGTGACTAAAGGACTATCTCTTTCAGAGACTATCCTTTCAAGCAGGTGACCAGCTGAAGCCTAACGCTTATTAAAAGCACTACAAATTTACATTTTGTCTAGTATGGGACCAGAGGCTGTCAAAACCCGCGGGGGCAAGGAGGGGGTGGAGCTTTGTTTCAAAGATTTGACAATTCTCCAGAAGTTAGCTGGAAAGTATTAACTAAAAAAAGGACTATATAAACTATTCAAGAATGCTTGGCTTGTTGCAAAGCAGTTTTGCTCTGCCGCATTCGGATTGTGTGGAAATGATCAACTGTGTGTTGTCGTGTTTCGTGTCTAGTGTCTAATATGCATGGTGCAGACAGATTTGTGGTAATTCCAAAATAAAGGTATTCAGCGATGCTGTCTGCTTGACGTGACAGCATAAAACAGTGCCACCTAATGGGTTAAAAGAAAACAACAAGAAGGATTCACAGGAAGAGACGTAAACCGCGGAAGTGTGCGTCATTCCTGGAGAGCGAGAAAGAAAGCAGTAACAAACACTGGCCCATTCGTCTGTGAAAAATTCGCAATAAAACGCAAATATGCGTCATTGATATTTTCCACGGTTATCAATCGTAAAAGCCAGTAAGGACAACGTTACGAAATGGCGACTGGGGGTGGTGGCATCGGCCCACCGTCCAATCTTGAAGGACGAGCATCCAATTTCGCCCATTCTGGAGCGGGAAGAAATGCTGGAGTGGCCTCGAATATGCCAGTCCCCGTGGTCGCAGCACCAATCTCACCCCCGTCGGGTGGCCTTCACCGGGAGCCTATGTACAACTGGCAGGCCACGAAGAGCTCAGTAAAAGAGCGCTTCGCGTTTCTCTTCAATAACGAACTGCTCAGTGACGTTAGGTTTATTGTCGGTAAAGGTAGACAGGCGCAGAGGATACCAGCGCATAAATTCGTCCTAGCTGCTGGTAGTGCAGTATTTGACGCCATGTTCAACGGGGGAATGGCCACCACCTCGGCCGAGATAGAGTTACCTGATGTGGAACCTGCAGCCTTCCTAGCCTTGCTAAGGTAACATCTATTGACCAATGCACTGCATTGCGATATAATATATTTATAGAGAGGTGTTGTTACCCTAGTACGTTAGTTATATTGTTGCCCTTATATTATGAGTTGCATTTGCTGTATGATAATATTAATGTATTATTAACACATTAGAGGCTGCTGCCTATAGACACAGACTAGAAATCACTGGCCACTTTAAGGAATGGAACACTAGTTACTTTAATAATGTTTACATATCTGGCATTTCTCATCTCATATGTATATACAGTATTCTATACTATTTATTCTACTGTATCTTAGTCCGTTCTGCTCTGTCATCGCTCATCCATATGTATATAGTCTTAATTGATTCCTACTTAGATTTGCGTGTATTGGGTATATGTTGTGTAATTTGTTAGATATTACTGCGCTGTTGGAGCTAGAAGCTCAAGCGTTTTGTGACACCTGCTATAACATCTGCTAATTACGTGTATGTTACCAATCAAATTTGATTTGATGTGAGTTGATGGAACTGATATCAAACAAGGCTCCTGCTGAGCTATTCCTAATGACCTCTTCTTAAAAAAAATCTTCTATATGCAATGTCAAGCCTTTGTTTTAGAAGACAGACATTTTGGTATTCTGGAAGCCTGTCCCTCCCACCTTCTTTGACCACTTAGTGTGTGTGTGTGTGTGTGTGTGTGTGTGTGTGTGTGCGCGCTTGCAGGTTCCTGTACTCTGACGAGGTCCACATAGGACCAGAGACGGTGATGACCACTCTGTACACGGCGAAGAAATATGCCGTCCCTGCTCTAGAGACTCAGTGTGTGGAGTTCCTTACCAAACACCTCAGGGCAGACAACGCATTCATGTTACTCACTCAGGTATGTAGGGCTGGTAATATAACTCCTATTGCATATACTATTCTACCTAATACTACTACTCACTCAGGTATATAGGGCTGGTAATATAACTCCTATTGCATATACTATTCTACCTAATACTACTACTCACTCAGGTATATAGGGCTGGTAATATAACTCCTATTGCATATACTATTCTACCTAATACTACTACTCACTCAGGTAGTATATAGAACTGGTAGCATTAGCTATAATACTACTACTCATTCAGGTAGTATATAGAACTGGTAGCATTAACTATAATACTACTACTCACTCAGGTAGTATATAGAACTGGTAGCATTAACTATAATACTACTACTCATTCAGGTAGTATATAGAACTGGTAGCATTAGCTATAATACTACTACTCATTCAGGTAGTATATAGAACTGGTAGCATTAGCTATAATACTACTACTCATTCAGGTAGTATATAGAACTGGTAGCATTAGCTATAATACTACTACTCACTCAGGTAGTATATAGAACTGGTAGCATTAGCTATAATACATAAAACCCTCATGTGGGTTCTAGAGAATATGCCAGCTCTTCACTAAATACAATAGACTACTGTAGTGCATCACATAGAAAGAATAGCCAGGATGGCATCTCTGCCAATTCCTCTTGGGTAACAATTCAGAACAGGGTATACAAAAACTAAGGCATGACTGAAGATAATCCACTGGCCTAGATGATTTAGGTAGTACTACAGAATAACTCGCTTAAACACAGGTCACATCCCACACTGCCCATGTCCACTGTCCAAAGTTTTTTAAAAGTGTAAGGTATATTCAAGAGTTCTCGTTTCCTGTTTTTGTTCTGTTTAGCGAGCAACTTTGATCCTAGAACGTTCTATATCAAGTTATGCCTTTATCAAATCAAGTGGAAATTCCCGGGGTGGTGCTTGAACAGACAACTTCCCCATGTGTCTCATGCTGATGTGTCATCTTTCTGCTCATTCTTTCTGCAGGCCAGACTATTCGATGAGCCGCAGCTTGCCAGCCTCTGTTTGGAAACAATAGACAAAAGCACCGGTGATGCCATAAACGCAGAAGGATTCACTGACATTGACCTAGGTATGCATCAGTATGGCTTATTATTCACACAGGAACATATCCCAATGATATACAGTGGATGATTTGGGTAACCGATGAGGGTTAACCATCATGCGTGCTTCTGATGTAGTCAACTGGGTGGGAAGAACATAATTCCTTCCAGGACAACAGGAGGGGTCAGCAAATTAATTCAACTCCTGAGCAAACATTCCATAACTGCAGGTGGTAGTAGCTACGTCACCCACCGTGGCTTTATACCTGTTAAGACCAACACACTCAGCACAGTATGTGGTGCTATGCACCTTTTCACTTTATTTATGAACCGCCAATAGACTTATGGTGTTGTTAAAAAGAAAAATGCTATTGCAACCTCTTTGCAATAAGGAATTGAGACCAAAAGCTCAAGGGAAGTTTCAAGTGTTTAATACCAAGGATACAGTCAGCTGAGTGCATACATTTAGAAAGCTCACAACACATTTTATACTCTTCCCTTGTAGGTGTCACCTCCCCAGCTATACATTTTCTGACCCCAATGAGTTTCCCTCTGGCTCCCCTGTGGAATGTCCATGGTCCTCTTTGTTTAGCCAGATGTCAGAATCACACCCCGTCCATCTTCTGTTCTGGGCCTGGCCCTGCTCATTAGGTCATGGTTTCTAAATGAGCATCCACACAGTTTCATGACCTAAACTCCATTAATACTCACAGTAATCATTCACTACACAGGATACAAACTACAGTTTAACTTGAAACATGTTACGTTTTAATACAATCCATCAGTATTTTATTAGGATCCCCATCATAGAGGTAGTAGAACAAATGGACTACTTTAAGTGTATGTTTGTTTCTGGGTGCATTCTGGAGGCAATTGAGTTTAACCTTTGACCCTAACCCCTTCCCTTTTTGTCATACTGTGTAGACTAGGCCTAACACTGAGCCTGTGTTTTTAGATACTCTGTGTGCTGTGCTGGAGAGAGACACCCTGGGGATTCGCGAAAACCGTCTATTTGGTGCGGTGGTGCGCTGGGCGGATGCCGAGTGTTACAGGCAACAGCTTCCCCTCACCTCTGAGAACAAACAGAAGGTTCTGGGCAAGGCCCTAACCCTCATCCGCTTCCCACTCATGACTGTGGAGGAGTTTGCTGCGGGTGGGCATCTCTCTGTCTGAGACATACACACAGAGACAGACGCACGTAAACAGAAAGACAAACACACACTATCTAAAGTTGTAGTTTAAAATGCTAAATAAGTTAGGACTCTGCTTTGTCAGATTTCACATATCCTAAATTATCACTTTTTAATACGAGTAAGCACTGCTTTTCATCAAGCTCAGTTTTGTAAAATGTAAATACTTGAACATACTTGTAACTTAGAATTCATATTGAACATATCGGTGTATAATCATTTTATAAATGTGTTTCTGCTGTCCAATGAACCCAGCCCTAGAAACCAGTTTGATATTAATTATTGTGCAACAGGGCCTTCCCAGTCTGAAACCAGTTTGATATTCTTTCTTGTGCAACAGGGCCTGCCCAGTCTGGAATATTGTTCGATCGGGAGGTGGTAAATCTGTTTTTACACTTTACAGTAAACCCCAAGCCGCGGGTAGACTACATTGACAGGCCGCGCTGCTGCCTCCGAGGAAAGGAGGGCAGCATTAGTAGGTTCCAGCAGGTTGAAAGTCGCTGGGGATACAGTGGCACCAGTGACAGGATCAGGTGAGACTGTGTACCTGCTTGTCTACACCGTGACAATGTCCTACCGGCCCCACACTATACAATTAGAATGACTAAAAGCCCTTGCACAGAAATGACTTTGTATTTGGCTCGTATTTGTTTTTTGGACATACAAATTATTCAGCCGGAAAAATATAAACTATTAATTCTAATTCAGATGATGGTGTGTCAAAAGCAGCCTCAGTACAACTCTGGTTTGTCCTTCAATAACCTATAAGCCTTTTTCTACAGACCTCGGTGGAGAGGAACACTTATGAGTGGCAGGTGACCTAGTGGTTAGAGCGTTGGGCCAGTAACAAAGGTTGCTGTTTCGAAACCCAGAGAAGACAAGGTTCTGTCGATGTGCCCTTGAGCATGGCACCTAACCCTAATTGCTCCTGTAAGTCGCTCTGGATAAGAGCGTCTGATGAATGACAAAATGTAAAAATAAGTCGGTTCAACACATTTTTGGAGGGGGTTTTCTTCTGGCAGAGCCATAAAAAAACGGCCACATCACTGTTTTACAGTGGTGGAACATTTGAATGCAAATCAACACCCCAAAAAAGTTTGAGATGGTTCTTCTGTTGCAACGTGTGCTGTTAAAGGAGTCAACCAGTTGAATTTGAACGATGGTCTTTCTCCAGCCTCATACCTCTTCACCACACCCCCATTGGTGGAGATTCTATTGCATGTGTTTTAATAAAGGCTGTGTTCGTTCCTTTGAGGTTTTTAAAAGTATCTTGTAATTTCCATCTCCTGTAGATTTAATGTAAATAGAAGAATATCAGTGGTGGGGTTCGGACTGTATGGCTCGATCCACGGACCTACGGACTATCAGGTTAATATTCAGGTAAGCATTTAATAATGATGAGCTAAGGATGTTATCAGCCTGGTAGCCAGACCAAATGTGTCCTGTTAGTGCTTCAGCCACACGATAACTTCTCCAATGTTCCTTACTGTGTATGAAGCACTAAGAGATCTGGTTACCAGGGTTGTGTCGAGTAGGGCACATGGTAACAAAACGTTTTGCAATGGAAAACCAAAATCCTGGGTTGTTATTAGACAAGTTCAGGTAGTACCTTTCTGTTTCAAAATGTTTTTTCCCGTTTGGTGCCAACTGAACACGATCCAGGCCATTATAGTGAATTTGTTCAGAAAACCTTTTAAAAAAAAAAAAAAAAAAAATGTTGGTTACATATACATATTTTTTTAAGCTATAGTGCAAACAGTAATTGACAATAATTGTATCCATCATTTTTTTCAGATTATAGAGAGTGACAAAAGCCTAACGCTAGCAACAAACGACACGGGCTTCAGCTGTGACGGAACAGCCAACACGTTCAGAGTCATGTTCAAGGAGCCTGTGGAGATTTTACCCAACGTTAGCTACACCGCTTGTGCAACCTTAAAGGTACGCTCACCCCATAACGACATGAGACATGAGACTGACTACTCAAGTGCATGTTTACAAACAAATAGGCAATTGTGTTTTATTTTTCTGAGTTTGAACTTTGCCTCTGCTGCGAACAGCAGCATGTTTATTATAGACTTGAATCAATTGTTGTTATTGCAACTAGTTTTGGTCTGTATTCTACTAGATCATCAACCCTGTGTGTGACCACAGTTGAGACTTTGTAATGAACATTTTAATCGTCAGCTCATCTTAAAGGGATTGTTCACACAAAACAAAACTATAAACAAGTATTTTTATATTGTGTCTATTAGTCCACTGTTACAATTTAATGGGAATGTTTTATGTCAAGCTTTCAAAGTGGATCATTTCAGTACATAGCAAAAACGGAGTTTTGTGCATAAATTCTCCTTCCTAACAATCCACTTGTCTCCTGTAGGGCCCGGACTCTCACTACGGCACTAAAGGGTTAAAGAAAGTGAGCCAGGAGTCCGCCACGGGGACCAAGACCACCTTTTTCTTTTTCAGCTCTCCTGGGAACAACAACGGCACGTCAGTGGAGGACGGACAGATACCAGAGATCATCTACTACACCTAGACAACTCCTCACCACACCTGGGTCCTGTAGAAACTGGGGCGGTCCTACCCCAACTCGTCCATGAAACATTTTTGCATTTTTGCATTTTGGTTTCTGTTGCAGAACTTAAAAAAAAAAATGTTTTGCGTTGCTTGCACTATTAAACATGACTCCCTAGTAAACACGACTGGGTTGTGTTCAGTAGGCAAACTTGGAATGTTGCAGCTAGAAACGTCATGAATAGAGATGACGTGATGCCTCATTGCGGCATATTTTTTCTAGATAATGTATATCTATCGAAACGTTCCACAATGTTGTGCTCTGCTGAACAATGCCCTGGATCAGGTAGACACAATCTACCACACCTAAACATTGGGCCATGTTTTGTAGGCATAGAATGGAGGAAAGCGGAGTGCAACAGGGAGGTACTACCTGAGCTTGTCCAATAAGAAACGCTTCTTTTCTGTTACAAAATGTTTTGCTATGGTGTGCTCTAATGAGCACTGCCTATAAGGTTGGGTAAGCCTGAGAGTGGAATGGAATGGCGGACTTCAGGAAGGATTGTAGCCTGATCCCAGATCTGTTTGTGCTCTGGCTGAGTCCATTGCCGTTGTTGTCCAAGACGATTCCATAAGGAGTTGGCAAGAGGGCAGAAACAGACCGACACCCAGGCTAGAGGGATTGTGCCTTCTGCTGTTCAGGAGTGGATACAAAGACTTTTGGAAACCAAAAGGAGTGGAGTAGTGTAGGTCTAGTCTGCTGGTTTGTGAACTCGGATGTGTGCGAGACCAGTGGAGGCTGGTGGGAGGAACTATAGGAGGACAGGCTCATTGTAATGGCTGGAATGGAATAAATGGTAAGAAGTCAGATGTGGTTTCCATATGTTTGATACTGTTTAATTTATTCCATTCCAGCCATTGCAATGAGCCTGTCCTCCTATAGCTCTTCCCACCAGCCTCCACTGTGTGAGACATTTGACGTAATAGAACTGGAACTCTAAATGGACTGTTACATGCAGAGATGTATAATAAATAGGACTGTGGACTGGCTGGAATCCGGGTGATGGTAGACAATGACACAGTTGGAAATGTTTTATATTCTACTACTGGCTTTCTGTGGTCCGTACCTTCATCAGGGAATCACCCACTACAGTGCTGTTGTCTGGAGTGTATTCACTAGACACTGAAATGAGAAGGGACTACCTGAACTTGTCCGGAAAGAAACTCGTTTTCGTTGCAAAACGTTTAGCTATGGTGTGCACTTATGAATACACCCCATGTAGTGTAATATCGCAGAGTGCCCTTCACTGTTCGATCAATTTAATTTCGTAGTTTGAATGCTGACGTGGTAAACGTTCCACCGTTTTCGTGCATAACCTTCATTGATTATATTTGCAGGTGGGATTTTTCATGTGCAAATACAATCTTAACTAGTGACGTCAGAGTATTTGTGCGTATGTGAAAGTTTGCCAATGTACGTTACATGCTTTAATTTGTTTCCTTAGCATGTCATCTAAGAGTAAGACAAGATAATATTGTGACTGTTAATTGCTGAAACAAGTGGAAATGTATATTTTTATCTCTCGGCAATAAAGTATGTTGATACCAATGATGTATTTGTCTGATACCTTCTGAAATGATTCAGTGTAGTGTGTCATTAAAGCTACAGTCTGGGATCTGTGAAGCTGTTCAACAATACATCACAGATTTAATTCTCTCACAGATTTAATTCTCTCAAACACACCATAATCTGGGAAACTGTTCAATACGTCACAGATTTAATTCTCTCAAACACACCATAATCTGGGAAACTGTTCAATACGTCACAGATTTAATTCTCTCAAACACACCATAATCTGGGAAACTGTTCAATACGTCACAGATTTAATTCTCTCAAACACACCATAATCTGGGAAACTGTTCAATACGTCACAGATTTAATTCTCTCAAACACACCATAATCTGGGAAACTGTTCAATACGTCACAGATTTAATTCTCTCAAAAACACCTATAATCTGGGAAACTTCAACAATCCATCACAGATTTACAGTTTTTCTCCATTGGTTTGGCTCATTTCTTGAAACAGAAATTACATTCTCAAAACTACATGGACAAACCTCCAAACCACTTGGCAATTGTTCACAACAGAATTGAATTTCTCATTCATTTCATCAAATTGCAAATGTCTAAGTACATCTTCGCAAATGATTAAGTACATGTAGCCTACATTTAGCACAATTTCCAAGTGAATAGATCTTATCGATCTAAACTGATTGTTGATTCTCATTCTAATGGTTGTTCGCTCCAAAACGTGTCAGCGTCATTTCATTGTATAAGTCATCACATGCACAATAGTCTGTTCAATTGTCAAAATTAGTCAAGAACATAATACCATGAATACCATATATGAATCCCTTGGAACATTTGATAAATGTATTACAGCAATTGACAGTCAGGTGAAACTAGACTAACGAAGGAGGAGTTTCACACATCTCAGATGACCAATCAAACAGTATGTTTAGTTACCTGACAGGTGCTGTCCATGACTGTGAATGCTGCCAAACATGTATGTAAAGAGCTTGACCATGCAGGACCAGTACAATTTCTGAACATGGAGGCACCTGGCCAAGTAAATGAACAAGGGCAACTGCCTGCTCGAGGAAGAGGAAGAGGAAGAAGAAGAGGAGGAGGAGGAGTAAGGGTGCGTGGTGGTGGAATAGGGGGAAGAGGCCGAGGAGCACGAAGACACCATGCTGTCCCGGATGAAATTCGGGCCACAATTATAGACCATGTCATCAACCATGGCCTCACAATGGCGGAGGCAGGTCGCTGAGTGCAGCCTAATGTGCCTCGCTCAACAGTCTCCTCCATCATCCAAACCTTTCGAAGGGAAAACAGGTATGTAGTCAGTCAATGATGGAATTATATGTTGTATAGGACAGGACACTGCATAGAGCAAGAAATATATTTATTTACACATTTACCTATTCATTTAGTGTGTGTGTGTGTGTGTGTGTGTGTGTGTGTGTGTGTGTGTGTGTGTGTGTGTGTGTGTGTGTGTGTGTGTGTGTGTGTGTGTGTGTGTGTGTGTGTGTGTGTGTGTGTGTGTGTGTGTGATAGGCCTACAGTAATATCTTACCTCAATGGGATGTTATGATACTAAAAATTACAAGAAAAACATTGGAGAAAATAAACTATGGAATAGTTTATTTTCTACAGTATTGATGATACAGTTTACAGTAGTATTCCAGTCACTGTGCAGTGATGCATTAGAATTGTGGTAAAGTTACTGTAAGTAAAACAACAATGCAATTACATAGGTAACTCATTCTGTAAGGAATACATAAGGTATACATTACGAATGGAGTGTTGTCCTTTGACTTCTATATCTAGGATTGGACGACAACCTTGCACGGGTGGCAGAGGAAAACTTCTCAATGAACAACAAGAACAAGAGATCTGTAACATGGTGATGGCAAATAATGGCATCACATTGAGACAGATCCACGCTGCAATCCTACAAGACAATGCCATATTCCAAAATGTCAACTCTATAAGCAACTCCACAATAGACTGGATATTGAAGAAGCATCAGATGACAATGAAGCAAATTTACAGGGTACCATTTGAGAGGAACTCTGATAGAGTGAAAGAGCTGCGGTACCAGTATGTACATGTAAGTCAGTTACTGGTTGTCCATCATTATAACCTTTTTACAATTAAGCAGTGGTTCCCAAACCTTTTTGGCTTCAGTACCCACTTTACCTGATTTGTGTATCCAGGTAAACCAGGTATGGAAGTATTTGATTTATCTGACTTCAACATTTCGCCTAAAAACTGCAGCTTACTGTATGATGTAATTATCATTATAATCCTTATTTTGAAGAATATAACATACAATAAGAAAAGGGGTCAAAGAGCTGCAATTAGTGCCTCCCATGTAAATCTATCTAATACTGTGGGTTTTACTTTAACATTTCAGTAAGTCTAGTCATTGATGATTTCCCCCCTCCCCTTTCTGTCAAGTACCCCCTGTAGTACCTCTGCATAGGGGTACATGTACCCCAGGTTTGGCACCACTGCAGTAGTGGCCAGTAGTATATTGAACTTGTGGAGAACATAGACCATTCCTATGTAATTGTCTGTAACTGTAGTGTATGACTCTTCTGTATGACTGATTTGATGTTTTCTTTTTTTACGCTATTGTAGAGAATAATGGCATTGGAAGGAAACGAGACCCATCACATCCTCGTGTTTGTGGATGAAGCTGGCTTCAACCTGGCCAAGGGCCGAAGACGTGGCCGTAATATTATTGGCCACCGGGCCACGGCGGATGTCCCAGGCCAGCGAGGGGGCAATATAACTATGTGTGCTGCCATATCTGAGAATGGTGTGGCCACTCACATCCCCAGTCTTGGCCCATACAATACACAGAAGCTCCTCATCTTCTTGGACCGCCTTCATTTTGATTTGATCCCTGAAAATGAGAGAGGTCTCGTAGGGCCTCACCTACCACAATATGTCATTGTATGGGACAATGTGAATTTCCACCGTGGCCCGCTCATCAGGGCCTGGTTCACTACTCATCCAAGGATGGTCATGGTGTTCCTACCACCTTACTCTCCTTTCCTCAATCCTATTGAGGAGTATTTCTCCGCTTGGAGGTGGAGAGTGTATGAGCATCAGGCTCAAGATCAGAGGTCCCTGCTCCATGCAATGGACGCTGCGTGTGAGGATATTACAGGAGATCAGTGTAGGGGATGGTTGCGACATGCACGCCGTTTCTTCCCTCGTTGCATCGCAAGGGAGCATATACGCTGTGATGTGGACGAGAATCTGTGGCCAGACAGACAGCAGCATGTGGATGGCCAGGAGGGTGAGGATGGTGGCCAGGAGAGGGAGGGTGAGGACAGCGACCAGTGAAGAACTGTTAGTTGTGAAACTCCAGCTTTATTTACAGCACTGTAGGCTGCATATAATTTTCATTGTTTTTTGTTTGTGTGTTTATATTACAGTATATTATGCTGTATACATTTTCTTTTTACTCTGATGTATGGAAGTTACTTTGTGTGTGAATGATAATGGTTACAATTTCCTTGGCAGTATGAGTGCAATGTGTGATGTCAAACCTTGGAGGCTACTCTTAGCCTAAAATCCTATTTCTTTTTTTCAGTTTTATACACAATTGTATTCTGTTAGCTGGACAAAAAACAGTACAGTAACCATTGTCAATGAAGGACTGGGCTAAGACTGAAAGGTGGACATGAGGGATATTTCAATGGTCCTCTGCCATAGTGACAAAACATCTAAACATTTTGACTTGCAGTGCTTACACAATGCCAAAGGGACGAAGCATTTTGGGGGCACTGACTGTTTAAATGAGAAGGAAATGTAGTTTTGGTTAAAGCACCAAGAGTGTTGAGAACGTCCGGTCTGTTTCAAGAAATGAGCCAAAGCAATTGAGAAGGATCTTTGCCATTTTCGTGGCACTGACTCTTTATATGGGAAAGGAATTTAGTTTTGAAGCATGAGTGAACAGTTTTAGGAGAGATATGAGCTTTTGCAAGTGAGCTATAGTGTTGTGCTGAACTGTAAGACTGTTTTGCCAAATGATCTTATAGTTTTGAGAATGTAATTTCTGTTTCAAGAAATGAGCCAAACCAATGGAGAAAAACTGTAATGCTCTCATACATAATGTAGGACTATACAGAAAGATGGGGGAGAATGGCAATGTAATAAGTAGTTGTAATACTACAATAGTTCCTCTAGGTGGAGCTCCAAGTTAACTCAATGGCGCTCCAACAACACCTGCTCCAACCTATCTTCAAACCAGTTCATAGGGACCCTGGACCCACTCGCTGTGTTGCAGGCTTTTGTTCCATCCCAGCATTAATACTTGATTCAATCAACCAAAGGCTTTGATTAATAGTTGATTAGCTGAAACAAGTGTTGTGCTTCTAGTCATACTTTTAAATAACTCTGTATCCGCATGAGGTACAGATCTAAAACCAACCACCCCTGGTCTCTTGTCCATGCTATGGAAATATGTTTTTTTTCAAATGTCCACTTATTTGATTTTCTACAATATCAAAGGTAATATACATCAGATAACATGCTAGACAAGTTGGCCTGCCTTGTAGATAATGGAGGAGAGAGAAAGGTATATGCTTGTTTTTGTTTCATATGCTGAATTGCTTTGGTTGCTTGCTAGACTCAAAGATGCAGCGGCTGTTTTTTGTTGTTGTTAAATGCGGAATGCCACTCCGGCAAGGACATTGGCCTTTCACATTAGGCATAGTTTACTGGGAAGAAATATGTGTTCAATTGTCAAGCTCGGGAAATAATCTTATTGAAATAAATATATTTAGTGCAAAATAAATGTTGTGAAAAATAATTTGCCAAACGGTGTAAAAATATGCAATATTTTCCAGAATCATACTTGGGGCTGGGTTTGAGAGGGTTTTGACTGGGCTGGTGAAGAAATGTTCCCATTCCACCATGCTGAATTCTCTGAATCTGCGAAGATAAAACATCTTACTGTCTCTTACAAACATCTAAACACAACATAGCTCTTGAATAAGGCAGATAAGTAATAGTTATAGTAGACTGATTCCAGGCAGCTATTGTTGAATAGTAGACCTATTAAATATCAATATAAATTATTTTACAAACAAATTGTCACTACATGGACAGTAGCAGAGAGGTAAGTAGCAGTATACTTATTGAAGACAAATATCCATAGACAAACTATTACTTATTTGATCAAAATGATAAAACCACCAAAAGCCAACCAACTTGTGTTCTTCCTAATGAATATTCAGTGTGCTATCTCTGAATAAGTTAGCACTATGGTTGAACAGTGATTCCCTGAATAGCTATTTTGAAACAGATGTGTGCACATTTGGGGTTTGTGATGAGTCTTCAAAGACTATTAAAAGCAATAACCAAATGTAGGAAGTAATGTATGCGTATTTCTGACCTTTTGTTTGCACTTGTTATATTCAGAAGACAATAACAGCCACCTATGGTTTGAAAGATGATTATGCATGAGGTAATTAGCCTTTGTATTCCTTTTATTACCAAATTCTCAGCAATCCAAATAAGAATATTAGTAGAGAATGTTGGCTATCCATAACTGAGACATATCCAGATACAGAAAAAATCCAGGACATTTGTAAATTAAATGCATTGATCTCTGCATGCCCCCCCCCCCCCCTTTTAAAACATTGATATTTCCATAAGCTGACATTGCTTACAGACCAGGTGGATATTGCTTTTCATGTTTGGTGGCATCTTGCAGTAAGACTATTAGATCCCAGGGAGACAGTTTATTCCGACTGAGATACACATGGAATCCAAAGCCAAGGGCCGTTTTCACCAAACAGCTATTGAAATATTTAAAGACTTGATGTCTCTCGCTGTGAGTGAGGCTCAATCATGTTTCTCTCTCCAGGCCCAAAAGCCTGTAATACTGTGCCACTCACAGACAGGATGAGTTAAATCCCCGACCTGTTGGAGTGTGTAAGGTCTAAAGCCCATGGACACATGGGGACTGCCTGGCTGGCATTCTCCTCGCCCTTTTCTCACATTATTATTTACCTGGTATGGATCTTCTTGACTTTCAGAATCGTCTTTACTTATTTTCTGGGGCTGAGATCAGGGCGGATTGTTCAAGCAATTTCTGCTCTGTGGACCAGCGGCGTCTTATTTTCCAAAGGTAATGGGTTTTTCTGCACTGTGGTTTTTCTGTGAATTGCTTCAGAAGGCACAGTGTCTTCGCGCCTCCTTTGGGACTGTGAGACTGGACAGAACAAAAGAGGATGGGATCTTTACAACTTGCCGGTAGGAGGGAAATAGAGGTGAGCCTAAAGGTATGGTAGGCTATCACATAAGCCAGGGGTACACTAATTTAGATGTCGAAGTTGCCAGCATTGCTGGTGTTCACCCTTCCCATTGCGTCAGAGACCTGGGACATCAGGGGCATAATGTTCGGGTAGAAATATATACTGTAGAACAAACATGCCTGACTATGACATGTAGAATGATGAATCATTTTGTCTCTTATTCATGACATTTCTATCTGCAACGTTCAACAACGTTTTCCTTCTGAACATGTCCCAGGTGAGAAAACTCTCTGGCCAATCAGTGACACGAATCAGTCAGAAAAACAGCAGTACTTCAGACCCTGAGGACTAGATTTCCCCATCCCTATCTCCAAGCAATGCCCACAGGCAGGTGCCGTACAAATACTGTACTGAATACCATGTGTCAACTGTAAATCACTTTGAATAGCATAATCTGCTAAATTACCATATTACACTATTACTACACCACTGCTATCTTGTTTAGCAACTTTGGAATCCATCTCTCCAGATAACGTCACATAACGTTACTTTCTCCAAAGTTTAATTCTTCAAAACTTAACCGCCTTAGTTATTGTTATCAGGCTAAGCCCACGTTTGCCTTGTTCGACTTGTCTTGAGTACTTCCCCTCCTGGGAGCATGAGCGATAGCTCCAACTACCCCTTCCTGCTGGTAGGTGATAACCTGAGGTACCCACAGACTCAGATCTCAGTCTGGCTTGGGGGGATCTAATTCCACCTGTGTGTGTGTGGGTGTGAGCATGTACATGTGAGTGTGTGTCTCCAGCATATACGCTATAGCTCTGTAGAATTCAGCACAGCTCTCCACATCGCTGGTCTTTTTCTTCCTTCAAATGGTTATCTGCTTCCGAGGGTTCACTGAGGGGGATTTGAAAGTTCCAGTTGATTCATACGTGAGCGAGAGAAGAGGCTGGAATGGAAAGTCAGACTGTGAAGAAGAGGAGGACATCTCAGAGAGAGATAGCAGAGTCTCATAACTTACAAAGCTACTTACCTTGTGTATGTGGGGGACTTGAATGATGCACCTGAACCAATCAATCAATCAATCAATCAAATGTATTTATATTTATCAGCAGTTGTCACAAAGTGCTTGTACAGAAACCCACCCTAAAACCCCAGAGAGCAAGCAACGCAGATATTGAAGCACGGTGGCTAGGAAAAACTCCCTAGAAAGGCTGGAACCTAGGAAGAAACCTAGAGTGGAACTAGGCTGTGGGGTGGCCAGTCCTGTTATGGCTGTGCTGGGTGGCCATTAAGGCTGGATCATATTTCAAGATATTCAAACGTTCATATAGATGACCAGCAGGGTCAAATAATAATCACAGTGGTTATAGAGGGTGCAACAGGTCAACACCTCAGTAGTAAATGTCAGTTAGCTTTTCATAGCCAAGCAGTCAAAGGCCGAGACAGCATGTGCGGTAGAGAGAGAGTGAGAGAGAGACGAGAGAGAGTCGAAACAGCAGGCCCGGGTCAGGGTAGCACGACCGGTGAACAGGTTAGGATTCCATAGCTGCAGGCAGAACAGCAAAAACTGGATCAGCAGCATGACCAGCTGGACTGGAGACATCAGGAGTCATCAGGCCAGGAAGTTCTGAGGCATGGTCTTGGGGCTCAGGTCCTCTGAGAGGGAGGGAGGGAGGGAGGGAGAGAGAGAGAGAGAGAGAGAGAGAGAGAGAGAGAGAGAGAGAGAGAGAGAGAGAGAGAGAGAGAGAGGGGGGGGGGGGGTAGATTTAGCATACCTAAGATCACACAGGACACCAGATAAAACAGCAGAGTTACACCAGATAGAACAGGCTGGCACTAGCCCCTCGGCACATAGACTATTGAAGCAAAGATACTGGGGACTGAGACAGGGTGGGTTGGGGGATGCTGTGGCCCCGTCCAAAGTTACTCACGGACAGGGCCAACCAGGCAGGATATAACCCCACCAACGATGCCAAAGCACAGCACCCACACCACCAAAGGGATATCAACAGACCACTAACTTACTACCCTGAGACAAGGCCGTGTATAGCCCACAAAGATCTTCCCCACTACACAAGCCTGAGGACACGTCAGTGACTTAACCCACTCAGGTCAAGTATAGTGAAAAAAGCCTGGCTAGACGTGATGTACCCCTCCTAAGGACGGCATGGGAGAGCATGAGCAAACCAGTGATTCAGCCCCCGTGATAGGGTCAGAGGCAGAGAATCCCAGTGGAGAGAGGTGAGCCTACCAGGCAGAGACAGCAAGGGTGGTTCGTGCTTTCCGTTCACCTTCAGACCCCTGGGCCAGACTACACTCAATCATAGGACCTACTGAAGAGATTAGTCTTCACTAAAGATTTAATGGGATACTTCAGGATTTTGGCAATGAAGCCCTTCATCTACTTCCCCATAGTCATATGAACACATTTTTATGTCTCTGCGAGCAGGTTGAAGGAAGTTGCTAACTAGTGTTAGCGAAATTCCTAACTAGTGTTTCCCATAGACTTCCAGTCATTGCGCTAACGCTGGTTAGCATTGGTTCAAGAAACTACCTCTATCTTTTTTCATACTGGACGCAGAGACATAAATGGTATCCATGAGTTCATCTGACTCTGGGGAAGTCCACTGAAAGAAAATATAAACGCAACATGAAACATTTTCTAAGAGTTCATATAAGGAAATCAGTCAATTTAAATAAATAAATGAGGCCCTAATCTATGGATTTCACATGACTGGGAATAGAGATATGCATCTGTTGGGCACAGATACCTTAAAAATAAGGTAGGGACATGGATCAGAAAACCAGTCAGTATCTGGTGTGACCACCATTTACCTCATGCAGTGTGACACATCTCCTTCGCATAGAGTTGATCAGGCTGTTGATTGTGGCCTGTGAAATGTTGTCCCTCTTCTCTTCAATGGCTGTGCAAAATTGCTGGATCTTGGCAGGAACTGGAACGCGCTGTCCTACAAATAGATCCAGAGCATCCCAAACATGCTCTGTGGGTGACATTTCTGGTGAGTATGCAGGACATGAAAGAACTGGGACATTTTCAGCTTCCAGGAATTGTGTACAGATATTTCCGACATGGGGCCATGCATTATCATGCTGAAACATAAGGTGATGGTTGTGGATGAACGGCACAACAATGGGCCTCAGGATCTCGTCACGGTATCTCTGTGCATTCAAATTGCCATTGATAAAATGCAATTGCGTTCTTTGTCGTAGCTTATGCCTGCCCATACCATAACCCCACCCCCACCATGGGGCACTCTGTTCACAACGTTGACATCAGCAAACCGCTCACCCACACGACACCATACACACTGTCTGTCATCTGCCTGGTACAGTTGAAACCGGAATTACTCCGTGAAGAGCACACTTCTCCAGCGTGCCAGCAGCCATCGAAGGTAAGCATTTGCCCACTGAAGTGGGTTTACAATGCCGAACTGGAGTCAGGTCAAGACCCTGGTGAGGACAACGAGCATGCAGATGACCTTCCCTGAGACGGTTTCTGACAATTTGTGCAGAAATACCTCGGTTGTACAAACAAACTGTTTCATTAGTTGTCTAGGTGACTCGTCTCAGACGATCTTGCAGGTGAAGAAGAAGGATGTGAAGGTCCTGAGCTGGTGTGGCTACACGTGTCTGTGGTTGTGAGGCCGGTTGGACGTACTGCCAAATTCTCTAAAACGACATTGGAAACGGCTTATGGTAGAGAAATTAACATTCAATTCTCTGGCAACAGCTCTGGTGGACATTTCTGCAGTCAGCATACCAATTGCAGGCGCCCTCAAAACTTGGGACATCTGTGGCAATGTGTTGTGTGACACAACTATACATTTTAGAGTTGCCTTTTATTGTCCCTAGCACAAGGTGCACCTGTGTAATGATCATGCTGTTTCATCAGCTTCTTGATATGCCACAGCTATCAGGTGAATTGATTATCTTGGCAAAGGAGAAATGCTCACTAACAGGGATGTAAACAAATGTGTGCACAACATTTGAGAGAAATAAGCTTTCGGTGCGTATGGAAAATATCTGGGGTCTTTTATTTCAGCTCATGAAACATGGCGCCAACACTTTACATGTTGCATCTATATTTTTGTTAAGTATACATAAAGGGCTTAATTGCCAAAATCCTGAAGTATCCCTTTAAAGTTTGAGACCGAATCTGAATCTGTCACATAGATCTGTCACATAGATCGGCAGACCATTCCATAAAAAAAAATATTTAGCTCTATAGGAGAAAGCCCTGCACAAGGCTATCACGCCTTTATCAAGTCCAAAGAGAGTGTTTTTAGTGTTTTACTGTTTTAAGAGTGTGTGAGGTCAAATTAAGCTATTCATCATACTAGCAGTCAGGTAGTCTTCAACAGATTGGTACATAAGGTGTCAGTACACAGAAAGAACTGATGTGATCAGTCAGATTCTGAACTATATAGTGGTTTTCATGTCTAGACAAAGCACTTTTGCAACAGAAACCAATCTTCTCTGATATCACACTGTTCTACACTTTTGTTATTATTCTGGAAAGACAGGGAGGTCCATCAAAAGGAAACGTCTATCCCCTTCTTCCCTCCCTCCCTATATGGGGCGAGACGTCTCCGTAGAAGTGGATTTGCGACTCACACCCAGAATGATGCTGCACCTCGGAAAGATTCCTAATCATACACGCTTATCGGCCTGAGAAATGGGTCACCGCGGAGCCATACTGCCGTTGCTGTAGAGCAGTAATCACCTCCACACAGCGACACAGCCACATCAAGAACAAGGTTCTGGGCAATTGAAGTCATGAGTAACCTGTCTCCAGTGCAGAGAAAACAATGAGCTGAGGAGCACGGGTAGCTCGAAAAAGATATAAAAGTCACACTGAGTGATGATTCATGTGCTATGCTTGGATGTTAGCGCTGGCTAAATAGGCTTGTAAGGAGGATGGGTAAGGATGGAGTGTCAGAGAAGCCAAATGGGGTCAGACAATTAATTTGTGCTCTGAAAGATTAAAGTACCCTTTCATGTTTGGAGCTCCAGAGGGGGAGAGGACTGAGGGTTTTCCCAACAGAGCTTAACCCATGGCCTTTATCTCCATCACGAAATGACAACCTATTGTCTATATAGTGCACTACTTTAGACCAGGACCCTATTCCCTATATAGTGCACTACTTTAGACCAGGACCCTATTCCCTATATAGTGCACTACTTTAGACCAGGACCCTATTCCCTATATAGTGCACTAGGCCAACTACTGACCAGAACCCTAACATTTTCTCCCCCAAAGGTCCAAACCATTGAAATGTCTAACGTGCGCTATGATTTGGGGACATATGTAGTTCTTATAGCTGTATAGCTAATAAACAAAGTATTACATTTCAATAACATTTCAACAATATTTATTGCACATTTTCAATGCAGACACATTAAACATGAGGTAAAATAAATATGCAGCCAAATCATAAATAAAAGTAGGCCTATCACAAATGTTCTCGTCTCAAGCAAAACAAGGCTGCATCTTAACAAAAAAATAACAAAAGTGCCTGTTTCTGAAATAAATGCTTTGATTTTTGAACAAATAAGAAACCGCAGGTTTAATCTGTATCTTTCCTACTCTCGCACACTTCAGTTCTCCATCTTTCTTTTTTAGTGAGAGAAACGGGCTTTTGCTTGCCCTGCCAGTAATTTGAACCTTGGCTGGAATGGAGTCAGTGCCATTCTCATGCACATATGTAGGTGCTCATTGGTGAGTCTAGAATGGTACTTATTTTGAATGATTTTCATAGTGGAGAAAGAAGACTCACAACTGTCGTGGAGACAAACATGGTCATATGTCTGTCCTCCTCTATGAAAGCTCCATTTTCTCTATCCACTTTCCTGACTTTTGCGCACGCCATTCTAGAATTTCTCCTCTCGCTTCCGCTTTTGCTTCTCTCGCTGTCTCTCTCTCTGACAACATCAGTCTCCTAACATGCATTGTAAACATTCACTTTGATTGGCTGAGTTTTGTGAAGTGATTTAAATAACGCACGTGATTGTACACCACACGGTAGTATGGGACACTCTCTGGGACCTTCCCAGCTGCGCTGAGCCAGCGAAGTATGTGTACATTGAAAAAAAGGGTTGCTTCATCAGTATTTAATTTAACAATTATTTATGAGAAATGTGTTGAAGTCCAGATAGAACCTTCACTCGGTCCGGATCCAGCCCGAGGTCCACCAATTGTGCACCTCTGCTAAAGGGCATAAGGTCCTGTTTGGAAGGAGCACAAAGTAAGCTTACAAAGCATACTTCTATGTGTATAGAGGAATATAGTATAAGCATTGGATGTTCTCCTTATTAGTCTAGGGCCGTAGAAACATCCACCTAAAAGGTTTCACCAGTTACTATAACGCCATTGGAAGTAACTGGTGAAACGTTTTTGGTCAATGTTTCTATGGCCAAATTTCAACCCCACATAATTTAATGTCTTTCTACATGTCAATGAAAAAAGCAAGAAAGCAAGTTCATAATGATTTATTTCCCCAAAAAATAGCAAAATGGAGATTGATATTTGAGAATATGAGAATATCTTTGATATTCTCATTGCCTATTTAGGAAATATAAAATATTTGATATTATGCACAAAACAAACAAGTGTCAACTTTCACATGCAGGCTACACTGTTCTACAATATTAGTGTATAGGTAGGTATAGGTAGGTCTAACTCCGCTCAGAGAATCAACTTCTCAGGTGTCATCTAATAGGCCTTTAGCAATTCAACATTGGTTTCCATCAAAAGCTAGTTACAGTGGGCTTAGTGCATGCAAAGTCAGGACAAAGAGTGTTCTTTTCAGTTACACTGTACCCCTTTAGTGATCGAACCTACAAGTTCTACGCTCTGTTAACGGAGCCAAACTGTCACGTACATGTACTTATTTGGAAACAAGTATTTTCAAACAGTTTGAAAATAGTATTTATAGGAAATTGTTAGAAAACAATTGCTTATACATCAAATAGAAGTAGTTGATTCCGCCACATTATTTGAAAATACTCAAATGAACAGAAAATAAGTATTGATTTAATATACATGTATTTGAACTCTGGTCTGACTGCCCCACACCTTCATATATGTTCCACATTAAAAATAACTCAGAACAGCCATCTCTCTATCAGCTAGGCAAGTCATTAGATCACCTAGGAAACCAAGTACTATCCCTTGGGCCCTAGACCGGCATACATTTATTTTTCTTAAATGTCATACTATCAAATGAACAAAGGCAACAATCCATGTGCCCCAAACAATATATTTGGAGTATTGTTGTACAGAAACTATATATTTAGTGTTGATGTACAAAAATGATATATTTAGAGTGTTCTTGTTCAGAAACAATATATTTAGCTTGTTGTTTTACAGAAACAATATATTTACAGTGTCGTTGTACAGAAACAAAATATTTACAGTAGGGTTGTACAGAAGCAATATATTTAGAGTGTTGTTGCACAGAAACAATATATTTAGTGTTGTTGTACAAAGGGTTAAACCATCAGATACTTTTCAATATAGGCGGAGATAGACAGATAGCCTATAATTAATATCAATACTGCACTCTGTTAACAACTTGACCTAGCTCCCAAACAGCCACTGGTGTGGTTAACTAAATGCCTGGGTAGTTTTGAGCAGTGACAGGGAAACAGCGCGTGAGGGCAGTGCACTGGGGAAACAGCAGCAGTGAGGGGGAAACAGCAGCAGTGATGGGGAAACAGCAGCAGTGATGGGTAAACAGCAGCAGTGATGGGGAAACAGCAGCAGTGATGGGTAAACAGCAGCAGTGATGGGGAAACAGCAGCAGTGATGGGAAACAGCAGCAGTGATGGGAAACAGCAGCAGTGATGGGAAACAGCAGCAGTGATGGGAAACAGCAGCAGTGATGGGGAAACAGTAGCAGTGATGGGGAAACAGTAGCAGTGATGGGAAACAGCAGCAGTGATGGGAAACAGCAGCAGTGATGGGAAAACAGTAGCAGTAAGGGGAAACAGCAGCAGTGACAGGTAAACAGTAGCAGGGACAGGGAAACAGCAGCAGTGATGGGAAACAGCAGCAGTGATGGGAAACAGCAGCAGTGATGGGAAACAGCAGCAGTGATGGGAAAACAGTAGCAGTAAGGGGAAACAGCAGCAGTGACAGGTAAACAGTAGCAGGGACAGGGAAACAGCAGCAGTGACAGGTAAACAGTAGCAGGGACAGGGAAACAGCAGCAGTGACAGGTAAACAGTAGCAGGGACAGGGAAACAGCAGCAGTGATGGGAAACAGCAGCAGTGATGGGGAAACAGCAGCAGTGATGGGAAACAGCAGCAGTGATGGGGAAACAGCAGCAGTGATGGGGAACAGCAGCAGTGATGGGAAACAGCAGCAGTGATGGGAAACAGCAGCAGTGATGGGAAACAGTAGCAGTGATGGGGAAACAGCAGCAGTGATGGGAAACAGTAGCAGTGATGGGGAACAGCAGCAGTGATGGGAAACAGTAGCAGTGATGGGGAACAGCAGCAGTGATGGGAAACAGCAGCAGTGATGGGAAACAGCAGCAGTGATGGGAAACAGCAGCAGTGATGGGGAAACAGCAGCAGTGATGGGTGGTTGTTGTCCTTGATGATCTTTTTAGCCTTCCTGTGACATCGGGTGGTGTAGGTATCCTGGAGGGCAGGTAGTTTGCCCCCGGCGATGCGTTGTGCAGACCTCACTACCCTCTGGAGAGCCTTACGGTTTTGGGCGGAGCAGTTGCCGTACCAGGCGGTGATACAGCCCGACAGGATGCTCTCGATTCTCGATCTGTAAAAGCAGCAGTGATGGGAAACAGTAGCAGTAATGGGAAACAGCAGCAGTGACAGGAAAACAGCAGCAGTGATGGGAAACAGCAGCAGTGACAGGAAAACAGCAGCAGTGATGGGAAACAGCAGCAGTGACAGGAAAACAGCAGCAGTGATGGGAAACAGCAGCAGTGACAGGAAAACAGCAGCAGTGATGGGAAACAGTAGCAGTAATGGGAAACAGCAGCAGTGACAGGTAAACAGTAGCAGTAATGGGGAAACAGTAGCAGTAATGGGAAACAGCAGCAGTGATGGGAAACAGTAGCAGTGATGGGAAACAGCAGCAGTGATGGGAAACAGTAGCAGTAAGGGGAAACAGCAGCAGGGACAGGGAAACAGTAGCAGTAAGGGGAAACAGTAGCAGTAAGGGGAAACAGCAGCAGGGACAGGGAAACAGTAGCAGTAAGGGGAAACAGCAGCAGGGACAGGGAAACAGTAGCAGTGAGGGGAAACAGCAGCAGGGACAGGGAAACAGTAGCAGTAAGGGGAAACAGCAGCAGGGACAGGGAAACAGTAGCAGTAAGGGGAAACAGCAGCAGGGACAGGGAAACAGTAGCAGTAAGGGGAAACAGCAGCAGGGACAGGGAAACAGTAGCAGTGAGGGGAAACAGAAGCAGTGACAGGGAAACAGTAGAAGTGAGGGGGAACAGCAGCAGTGATGGGAAACAGTTGCAGTGATGGGGAAACAGCAGCAGTGATGGGAAACAGTAGCAGTAAGGGGGAAACAGTAGCAGTAAGGGGGAAACAGCAGCAGTGAGGGGGAAACAGCAGCAGTGACAGGGAAACAGCAGCAGTGAGGTGGAAACAGCAGAAGTGAGGGGGAAACAGTAGCAGTGAGGTGGAAACAGCAGCACCGAGGTGGAAACAGTAGAAGTGAGGTGGAAACAGTGGCAGTGAGGGGGAAACAGCAGCAGTGATGGGAAACAGTAGCAGTAAGGGGGAAACAGCAGAAGTGATTGGAAACAGTAGCAGTGATGGGAAACAGTAGCAGTGACGGGGAAACAGTAGAAGTGATGGGGAAACAGTAGCAGTGACAGGGGGAAACAGCAGCAGTGAGGGGAAACAGTAGCAGTGAGGGGGAAACAGTAGCAGTGAGGTGGAAACAGCAGCAGGGACGGTGGAAACAGCAGCAGTGAGGTGGAAACAGTAGCAGTGATGGGGAAACAGCAGCAGTGATGGGAAACAGTAGCAGTAAGGGGAAACAGCAGCAGTGAGGGGAAACAGCAGCAGTGACTGGGAAACAGTAGCAGTAAGGGGAAACAGCAGCAGTGAGGGGGAAACAGCAGCAGTGAGGGGAAACAGCAGCAGTGACGGTGGAAACAGTAGCAGTGAGGGGGAAACAGCAGCAGTGACGGGAAACAGTTAGCAGTGAGGGGGAAACAGCAGCAGTGAGGGGGAAACAGCAGCAGTGACAGGGAAACAGCAGCAGTGAGGTGGAAACAGCGGTGAGGGGGCAGTAGCAGGGGGGAAACAGCAGCAGGGATGTGGAAACAGTAGCAGTGAGGGGAAACAGTAGCAGTGAGGGGAAAACAGCAGCAGTGAGGGGGAAAACAGCAGCAGTGAGGGGGGAAACAGCAGCAGTGACATGGGAAACAGCAGCAGTGAGGTGGGAAACAGTATGCAGTGATGGGGGAAACACTTGCAGTGAGGTGGAAACAGCAGCACTGAGGTGGAAACAGCAGCAGTGAGGTGGAAACAGTAGCAGTGATGGGGAACAGCAGCAGTGATGGGAAACAGTAGCAGTAAGGGGAAACGGCAGCAGGGACAGGGAAACAGCAGCAGTGAGAGGGAAACAGCAGCAGTGATGGGAAACAGTAGCAGTGAGGGGAAAACAGCAGCAGTGAGGGGGAAACAGCAGTAGTGATGGGAAACAGTAGCAGTGAAGGGGAAACAGCAGCAGTGAGGGGGAAACAGCAGCAGTGAGGGGGAAACAGCAGCAGTGAGGTGGAAACAGTAGCAGTGAGAGGGGAAACAGCAGCAGTGACAGGGAAAAATTAGCAGTGAGGGGGAAACAGTAGAAGTGAGGGGGAAACAGCAGCAGTGACAGGGAAACAGCAGCAGTGAGGTGGAAACAGTAGCAGTGGGGGGGAAACAGCAGCAGGGATGGGAAACAGTTGCAGTGACAGGAAAACAGCAGCAGTGATGGGAAACAGTAGCAGTAAGGGGAAACAGCAGCAGTGATGGGGAACAGTAACACTAAGGGGAAACAGCAGCAGGGACAGGGAAACAGCAGCAGTAAGGGGAAACAGCAGCAGGGACAGGGAAACAGTAGCAGTGATGGGGGAACAGCAGCAGTGAGGGGGAAACAGAAAGTGAGGGGGAACAGCAGCAGTGATGGGAAACAGCAGCAGTGATGGGGAAACAGCAGCAGTGATGGGAAACAGTTGCAGTAAGGGGGGAACAGTAGAAGGGAGGGGGAAACAGCAGCAGTGAGGTGGAAACAGCAGCAGTGACAGGGAAACAGCAGCAGTGAGGTGGAAACAGTAGAAGGGAGGGGGAAACAGCAGCAGTGAGGTGGAAACAGCCGCACTGAGGTGGAAACAGTAGAAGTGAGGTGGAAACAGTAGCAGTGAGGGGGAAACAGCAGCAGTGATGGGAAACAGTAGCAGTAAGGGGGAAACAGCTGAAGTGATGGGAAACAGTAGCAGTGATGGGAAACAGTAGAAGTGATGGAAAACAGCAGCAGTGACAGGGGAACAGCAGCAGTGAGGTGGAAACAGTAGCAGTGGGGGGGAAACGGCAGCAGTGATGGGAAACAGTAGCAGTGGGGGGGAAACGGCAGCAGTGATGGGAAACAGTAGCAGTGAGGGGAAACAGCAGCAGTGAGGGGAAAACAGCAGCAGTGAGGTGGAAACAGTAGCAGTGGGGGGGAAACAGTAGCAGTGAGGGGAAACAGTAGCAGTGAGGGGAAAACAGCAGCAGTGATGGGGAAAACAGCAGCAGTGAGGGGAAAACAGCAGCAGTGAGGGGGAAACAGCAGCAGTGATGGGAAACAGTTGCAGTGACAGGAAAATAGCAGCAGTGATGGGAAACAGTAGCACTAAGGGGAAACAGCAGCAGGGACAGGGAAACAGACAGCGAGGGGAAACAGAAAGTGAGGGGGAACAGCAGCAGTGAGGGGAAACAGCAGCAGTGATGGGGAACAGCAGCAGTGATGGGGAAACAGCAGCAGTGATGGGAAACAGTTGCAGTAAGGGGGGAACAGTAGAAGGGAGGGGGAAACAGCAGCAGTGAGGTGGAAAAAGCAGCAGTGACAGGGAAACAGCAGCAGTGAGGTGGAAACAGCGGAAGGGAGGGGGAAACAGCAGCAGTGAGGTGGAAACAGCCGCACTGAGGTGGAAACAGTAGAAGTGAGGTGAAAACAGTAGCAGTGAGGGGGAAACAGCAGCAGTGATGGGGAAACAGCAGCAGTGATGGGAAACAGTTGCAGTAAGGGGGGAACAGTAGAAGGGAGGGGGAAACAGCAGCAGTGAGGTGGAAACAGCAGCAGTGACAGGGAAACAGCAGCAGTGAGGTGGAAACAGTGGAAGGGAGGGGGAAACAGCAGCAGTGAGGTGGAAACAGCCGCACTGAGGTGGAAACAGTAGAAGTGAGGTGAAAACAGTAGCAGTGAGGGGGAAACAGCAGCAGTGATGGGAAACAGTAGCAGTGATGGGAAACAGTAGCAGTGAGGGGGAAACAGTAGCAGTGATGGGAAACAGTAGCAGTGATGGGAAACAGTAGAAGTGATGGAAAACAGCAGCAGTAAGGGGGAAACAGCAGCAGTAAGGGGGAAACAGCAGCAGTGACAGGGAAACAGCAGAAGTGAGGTGGAAACAGTAGAAGTGAGGGGGAAACAGTAGCAGTGAGGGGGAAACAGCAGCAGTGAGGTGGAAACAGCAGCACTGAGGTGGAAACAGCTGCAGTGAGGTGGAAACAGTAGCAAGTGATGGGGAAACAGCGGCAGTGATGGGAAACAGTAGCCGTAAGGGGGAAACAGCGGCAGTGATGGGAAACAGTAGAAGTAAGGGGGAAACAGTAGCAGTGAGAGGGAAACAGCAGCAGTGATGGGAAACAGTAGCAGTGAGAGGGAAACAGCAGCAGTGACAGGGAAAAATGAGCAGTGAGGGGGAAACAGCAGCAGTGATGGGAACAGTAGCACTGAGGTGGAAACAGCAACAGTGAGGTGGAAACAGTAGCAGTGATGGGGAAACAGCAGCAGTGATGGGAACAGTAGCAGTAAGGGGAAAACAGCAGCAGTGAGGGGGAAACAGCAGCAGTGAGGGGGAAACAGCAGCAGTGACGGGGAACAGCAGCAGTGAGGTGGAAACAGTAGCAGTGAGAGGGAAACAGCAGCAGTGACAGGGAAAAATGAGCAGTGAGGGGGAAACAGTAGAAGTGAGGGGGAAGCAGCAGCAGTGACAGGGAAACAGCAGCAGTGAGGTGGAAACAGTAGCAGTGGGGGGGAAACAGCAGCAGTGATGGGAAACAGTAGCAGTGAGGGGGAAACAGCAGCAGTGACAGGGAAACAGCAGCAGGGAGGTGGAAACAGTAGCAGTGAGGGGGAAACAGCAGCAGTGACAGGGGAAAAGTAGCAGTGAGGGGGAAACAGTAGAAGTGAGGGGGAAACAGTAGCAGTGACAGGGTAACAGCAGCAGTGACAGGGGAAAAGTAGCAGTGAGGGGGAAACAGTAGAAGTGAGGGGGAAACAGTAGCAGTGACAGGGTAACAGCAGCAGTGCGGTGGAAACAGTTGGAGTGGGGGGGAAACAGCAGCACTGAGGTGGAAACAGTAGAAGTGGGGGGGAAACAGCAGCACTGAGGTGGAAACAGTAGAAGTGGGGGGGAAACAGCAGCACTGAGGTGGAAACAGTAGAAGTGGGGGGGAAACAGCAGCACTGAGGTGGAAACAGTAGAAGTGGGGGGGGAAACAGCAGCACTGAGGTGGAAACAGTAGAAGTGGGGGGGAAACAGCAGCACTGAGGTGGAAACAGTAGAAGTGGGGGGGAAACAGCAGCACTGAGGTGGAAACAGTAGAAGTGGGGGGGAAACAGCAGCACTGAGGTGGAAACAGTAGAAGTGGGGGGGGAAACAGCAGCACTGAGGTGGAAACAGTAGAAGTGGGGGGGAAACAGCAGCACTGAGGTGGAAACAGTAGAAGTGGGGGGGAAACAGCAGCACTGAGGTGGAAACAGTAGAAGTGGGGGGGGAAACAGCAGCACTGAGGTGGAAACAGTAGAAGTGGGGGGGAAACAGCAGCACTGAGGTGGAAACAGTAGAAGTGGGGGGGAAACAGCAGCACTGAGGTGGAAACAGTAGAAGTGGGGGGGAAACAGCAGCACTGAGGTGGAAACAGTAGCAGTGAGGGGGAAACAGCAGCACTGAGGTGGAAACAGTAGCAGTGAGGGGGAAACAGCAGCACTGAGGTGGAAACAGTAGCAGTGAGGGGGAAACAGCAGCAGTGGGACACAAGGTGTTCCTCCACCAGCACATGAGCATTAATCTGGTCAGGTCAAGACTTCTTAGCCCTTTGGTTGTTCACCAGAAGCCAGCTGTTTCTCCTCAATATGCTTGACTCCTTTGTGTGTGTTAGCAAGTTAACAATACTGGATGCAAAAATATGTGTTAACTGTTGGTCGTTCTGTCAACAGGCGCAGGCTGCTAAACGTTATGGAAATCTGAAAGCTGTCAAATGTTGGGGAATCCATGATGAGAGGAAATGACTGTAAGAGGATGAGATTAGTTCATGTGCAAGGGCAGTATTGAATGGACTGACGCACACGTACGACCAAATACACAAACATACATGCACATACACAATCCTCAGGGTACAAGTAAAGTAGGGCAAGAGGACAAAATACAAGGCTAATAGGAGGATAACCCCAGTCGAACACAGCAGAGCACATTTTCTCCTCAAGGAGCAATGTGCTGATAGTGAATACAACATACAAATCCTCTTCCAGTGAACTTCATGCTCCCAATGTTAGGCAACTCAGGGTCTGTGAGTGTTGAAAGCTAAGTGGGCTGCATCCTAAATAGCACCTTCATCTCTATATAGTGCACTTCTTTGTGTACTAAATGGGGAATAGGTTGCCATGTTTTACACAGACATGGTGATTTACCATAGGAGAATACACAGCCACATTCCCAGCACAAAGGGTCAGCGAGGTCCAAATCTTGAGGTCGTTGTGCGTAACTGGATTTTATGCCAAAATCTCCTGTTGACATCATTGCCATATGAGTTCTGTTATACTCACAGATATCATTCAAACAGTTTTAGAAACTTCGGAGTGTTTTCTATCCAAATCTACACATAATATGCATATCTTAGCTTCTGGGCGTGAGTAGGAGGCAGTTTACTCTGGGCATGTCAATCATCCAAGTTACTCAATACTGCCACCCATCCATAAGTTAAGGGGAGGGTAGGCTATGCTTGTTTTTTTAAATAAAATTCAACTAAATGGGGTAAACCAATCGGTTTTCTCTGTTTCTAAATACGACATTCTCGGGCACAAAAGGCAGATCTCTTGCTCCATGGGCACTGTGCATCACTGCTGGGTAGGCTGCACTTCCGCTCTCAAAATCATGTCATTACCAACTGCGTCACAGTTAAGGCTTTTGGTGGCTCTTAAAAATTCTCTTTAGCGCTGCATGAAATTGTCACTTTTGTGCTTGTTTTCAAGAACACACCTCAAATATTGCCAAGAGTGTGCAAAGCCATCATCAAGGCAAAGGGTGGCTACTTTGAACAATCTGAAATATAAAATATATTTGGATTTGTTTAACACTTTTGTGGTTGCTACATGATTCCATATGTGTTATTTCATAGTGTTGATGTCTTCACTATTATTCTACAATGTAGAAAATTGTAAAAAATTAAGAAAAACCCTGGAATGAGTACGTGTGTCCAAACTTTTGACTAGTATTGCAGATCAGAAAGTACCACAAGAATCATGAAGCCAAATGACCAAATCGCCTTCTAGTGGCCTCATGGGTAGAACGTTATTCATATTTTTCATAATTAATCAACATTATTTAAACAACAAAAACACTGAAAATCTTGTGTTTCTATGTCAAACAGTTTTGTTATATTTCTGTCTTCTGTGATGCATATAAAGTGTAATATTGGGACGCAAACTCAAAATGGAATACATTTCAGCTCCATATCTGACATGGTACAGGTGTCTCAGGTGTCTTTTTGAAGATCATAACCATGTGTGTGAGGTATATACTTTTGTTTCAAAGTAGAATTGTTTAATACCAAGAAACACTCTGTGTGACCCTGATTTAGCCCACTGCAGTAAAAGGTTCATTAAAACCTGTTAGAATGACAGGAATACAACAGAAAGGTCCTGTGGTACCTACCGTACCACAAGAATACAAGTAATGTGGTAGTTACCACAAGAGTAAAGAAATGTAGTGATAATGTCTTTTTCTGTGGTAATGTGGTGGTAATCTTGCAGTATTTGACAGAAATCATCAAAGGCAAGCTATTCCTGTGGTACCATACAACCTGAACAGAATAATCCTCAAAATGTAGCTAATAGGTAACTCAATATCATGTTCTGAGTAGGATTAGACAAATTGGACTGTTCAAATCTTAAAACAGCCTCTTTCAGGAGAAATAAGACAGGTATTTATTTTGTACAAGTTTATTGTTTATTTTTATTCATTATACACTTCGTCTGGAGCCCAGGTATCAAATGTAATTAAGAATAGGCATACTTGACATCAATTCAATAGATCATGGCACATGTATATACATATTTGTGAGTTGCCTCACATTTGTGAGTTGCATTTTACAGATCAGTTTCACATAGATAAAATGCAAAGATTACCATACCATGTGGTACCACTAAATAACCACACCAAAAACATAGAATGACCACATTAAAAAACTAAAATTACCACACACAACACAGGATTTGTACCACAGCAATAACACGTGTGTGGTAAAATGGTCCAAAATATACTGTATATACAAAAGTATGTGGACACCCCTTCAAATTTGTGAATTCAGCTACTTCAGCCACACCCGTTGCAGATAGTAGTATAAAATCGAGCACACAGCCATGCAATCACCATAGACAAACATTGGCAGTAGAATGTCCTTACTCAAGAGCTCAGTGACTTTCAATGTAGCACCATCTGTTATTGTGTGCTGTTATTGTGGAGTGGAAACATCTAGGAGCATCGGCTCAGCCGCGAAGTGTTAGGCTACACAAGCTCACAGAACAGGACTGCTGAAGCGCGTAGCGCGTAAAAATCATCTGTCCTCGGTTGCAACAATCACTACCGAGTTACAAACTGCCTCTGGAAGCAACGTCAGCACAATAACTGTTCATCGGGAGCTTCATGAAAAGGGTTTCCATGGCCGAGCAGCACACAAGCCTAAGATCACCATGGGCAATGCCATGTTTTTCATCCGCATTCTCTGGAGTGATGAATGACACTTCACCATCTGATAGTCAGACGGACAAATCTATGTTTGGCGGATGCCAGGAGAACGCTACCCCATCGAACACTTTTGGGATGAATTGGTCAGTGCCCGACCTCACTAATACTCTTGTGGCTTGTACCACAGGAATAACCCTCTTGTACCACAGGAATAACTCAGAGTACCACAAGACTACCACAGGAAAAGTACCACAGGAATATTTGACTGTGTGTTAAATTTACCAGGATTACCACAGGACATTTTTGTAAATTGCAACGTCAGACATAGTTGTGGGGTTGTTGTGTGTTTTCTGGGAAGTCAGCGTTAGACTGAGAAAGCTCAAACGAACATGATTTCCAGAGAGCATGGTGTTATCAGACACCCTGAAGTGATCAGAATTTTGACACTAAATCCTATTTAAACCATCATGTTAGTAAGAAGGTATGCAAATGTAAAGGGAAAGAGATTAAGTGAAATCCCTGCAAGGTGTTTTCAATTAGAGAACGCATTGTAATGTGCCAAGCTAAATGAAATGATGTTTAATTCATGCTGGTGAAAACTGAGGCTTAGATTCAATCAGTTCAGCGTTAACCGACAATTGCATAGCATATCATTGTTTTTATTTAGGCGATGTCATAGGTGTAACGGTGAGCGACTGCTCATGTGGTCATTGTCACAAAGCCACACCCTTTCCACTCGCTTTAGAAGTTCAGAACGAGAAAGTGTAGGAAATATAGAAATTACATTTACATTTAAAATCATTCAACAAAATAATAAAGATCTATATCAGCCTTATCAAAGTGAAGATTACATCACACATTCCAGTGTTCAACTTGTGCCACATGGGATTTCTACTAAAAGACGGTTGGTTGTTTAACAACTAAGCCGACGGGTGCGCAACTATTGGGCAACACAGACAGGGTTGGCTTCGACTGTTTACATGTACACTATATTACGTCCACAATGTTTATTAAAAACATAAATCAATTTGCACAATGAGCATTTATTGTCTTCACCGATACATTACAGTTGTTGGTTAGCTAGCTAGCGGTTTTTTTTTGCCATATCAGCTTAGACATGAACAGTCAAAACACCTCAAAACAACATGTGATCAATATACAACGAGCTGAAACGAGTCACCTACGATTCCCCACATTGCAGCTTCTCGTCATTGTTGCTAGCTATCTGGTCATCCAGAATCACAACAACACACAGACAGACGTCTGCCCCATCGAAGCGAGCGCATTGTTTACGTGACGTTGTCAGCTAGCCCGTCTATGCGACTCATGTCTACGATAGGTATAATACTGGAAGCAGTGTTGCCAACTCATTTTCAGGTTAAGTTGCTAGAGGCAGGTTGATTTGTTGCTAAAAACGTAAAATTGCGTCATTACGTAGAATACGCAATAACGTTGCTCAAATTGACTGGCCATCTCGGCAAAAAATACGATTTGACATTTGTTCAGGTACAGACTCCCACTCTTTTCTGTACTTCTGGCTGTACAAATTTGATTGAGACATGTTGATTTATGTTGTAAGTTCTGTTCAAGATCAAACATTCGTGACCAACTGTATTCATTGGGTTTGGCTCGTACTATTGCTGCTGCAGTCAGCCAACAATAATTTGCAATTTGCTGAAATTGCTGCTGGCCTGTGCACGAGCTGAGCGCCTGCTGCTGACGTCACTCACACTTTTGCCGCCAGGCACGTGTTGTGACTGAGTGTGTGACAGAGAAAATCGTTGTGTTATTTAGAGGGAAAATGCATTCTAGCGTTTGAGTCACTTTTCAAAAGTTGCTAAAAGTTCCAAATACATTTTAAAAGTAGCTAAATTTGTTGCTAGGTGCTGTTTGAAAAAAAAAGTTGCCAGGGTAGTCTGAAAAGTTGCTAAATCTAGCAACAAAATTGCTAAATTGGCATAACTGACTGGAAGCCACTTGTGGATGTGGCAGCTCAACGCAGTTCCACCTCCGACATCGGCTAAACATGGTGAATCGATTGAATCTAGGCCTGAGGCTTTAGAAACAACTTAACAACAATGTTGACTTCACAAACACCTTTTATTGGTTTGTTAAAATTTGATAAGAGTCATATTCGGGTTGAAGCTTTAGTGAGTTTGAAAGCCTGTGTCAAACATTTCTGTGCAACAAGAGATCATACACAATTTACGTATTTTATTTAATACATAAAAACAAACGATAAAAACATCAAATACACATTCTAAAATGTACAACAGCATTTGAAATGGTACAGTATACAAGAATTGTACAGTATTCAGTAATAGTCCCATGTAGCTCAGTTGGTAGAGCATGGTGCTTGCAATGCCAGGGTTGTGGGTGTGATTCCCACGGGGACCAGTATGAGAAAATGTATGCACTCACTAGTCACTCTGAATAATAGTGTCTGCTAAAATGTAAATACAATTACAGTAATTCATTGTTTTACATATTTCTTTATAAAAAAAACGAAAAGCCTTATACAGTATAAAAAAAAAATGTGAGGAAGTTTGTATCTTAAGTATGAAAAAGTTGATCCGGGTCGTATTCGGTAGGGCACACAACAGAAAACAGAAAAGTTCAAGTAGTCCCTTCATGTTTCAGTTTGTCTTGTTCCATTTGGTGCCTTATAATACGATCCCCATTTTGAGTGATGCTGTTTCTTTATCAACCAGCTCATACTATTCAGGTGACCAATTCACTTCCAAAAAATAGTGGTTCAATCAGAGAGTTATCGACTAACATGTGTAGTCGTAAAAAGTACTGTACTTTACAACAATGCAGCATTAGAATAAAAAATATACATGTTACATACTGTATATAGTTTTTTTAATAAAAAAGACAACTTTAAAATACTGTATATATCGTATGAAAATCAAGTCTACCCTTTGCGGGGTAAAATTGATGGGAGGAATAGTGTGTGTTCCAGGGTTGGGGTCAATTCCATTTCAATTCAGCGGATTCGGGAACGCATTGAGGGAAATGGAATTGACCCCCAACCCTGGTGAAGGCCTATTCATTCTTTCTTTTCATTCAGACACAGACATTAGCTAGTTTGTAAATGTACAGCAGATGAGGAAGTGGTGGGTTCCACGCAGGGTTCCTCTCCAGGTTCCACTCTTCAGGTTCTCTACTAGGATTCTCAACCGGTCATCAGACAGGTTCTGCAGCAGAACTGGCGGAACAGCTTCTTCTCACACAGCCGGTTGGACTTTACCATCTCACAAAACACCTCGTCGGCTAGAGGGAGAGAGAGAGAGAGACTTCATAGATTATACACACAGCCGGTTGGACTTTACCATCTCACAAAACACCTCGTCGGCTAGAGGGAGAGAGAGAGAGACTTCATAGATTATACACACAGCCGGTTGGACTTTACCATCTCACAAAACACCTCGTCGGCTAGAGGGAGAGAGAGAGAGAGACTTCATAGATTATACACACAGCCGGTTGGACTTTACCATCTCACAAAACACCTCGTCGGCTAGAGGGAGAGAGAGAGAGAGACTTCATAGATTATACACACAGCCGGTTGGACTTTACCATCTCACAAAACACCTCGTCGGCTAGAGGGAGAGAGAGAGACTTCATAGATTATACACACAGCCGGTTGGACGTTACCATCTCACAAAACACCTCGTCGGCTAGAGAGAGAGAGAGAGACTTCATAGATTATACACACAGCCGGTTGGACTTTACCATCTCACAAAACACCTCGTCGGCTAGAGGGAGAGAGAGAGAGACTTCATAGATTATACACACAGCCGGTTGGACTTTATCATCTCACAAAACGCCTCGTCGGCTAGAGGGAGAGAGAGAGAGAGACTTCATAGATTATACACACAGCCGGTTGGACTTTACCATCTCACAAAACACCTCGTCGGCTAGAGAGAGAGAGAGAGAGAGAGAGACTTCATAGATTATACACAGAGCTATACCCCCACTCTCTGACCGACTCTCACAACCCCCATTCTCTGACCGACTCTCACAACCCCCATTCTCTGACCGACTCTCACAACCCCCATTCTCTGACCGACTCACTCCCAACTCCCCTCTCTACCGACTCTCTCCCAACTCCCCTCTGACCGACTCTCTCTCAACTCCCCTCTGACCGACTCTCTCTCAACCCCCCTCTGACCGACTCACTCCCAACTCCCCTCTCTGACCGACTCTCTCCCAACCCCCTTCTCTGACCGACTCTCTCCCAACCCCCTTCTCTGACCGACTCTCTCCCAACCCCCTTCTCTGACCGACTCTCTCCCAACCCCCTTCTCTGACCGACTCTCTCCCAACCCCCTTCTCTGACCGACTCTCTCCCAACCCCCTTCTCTGACCGACTCTCTCCCAACCCCCTTCTCTGACCGACTCTCTCCCAACTCCCCTCTCTGACCGACTCTCTCCCAACCCCCTTCTCTGACCGACTCTCTCCCAACCCCCTTCTCTGACCGACTCTCTCCCAACTCCCCTCTCTGACCGACTCTCTCCCAACTCCCCTCTGACTGACTCTCTCCACACAGCCAAATGGCATCAATAGAGTAATTTTTTTATTTTATTTATTTATTTCACCTTTATTTAACCAGGTAGGCAAGTTGAGAACAAGTTCTCATTTACAATTGCGACCTGGCCAAGATAAAGCAAAGCAGTTCGACAACATACAAAAACACAGAGTTACACATGGAGTAAAACAACATACAATCAATGATGCAGTAGAAAAATAAAATAAGACTATATACAATGTGAGCAAATGATGTGAGATAAGGGAGGTAAAGGCAAAAAAATGCCATGGTGGCAAAGTAAATAAAGTATAGCAAGAAAAACACTGGAATGGTAGATTTGTAGTTTGAAGAAAGTTCAGAGATAAAATATAAATAATATGGGCCAAAGGAGCAAAATAAATAAAATAAATAAATACAGTAGGGGAAGAGGTAGTAGTTTGGGCTAAATTATAGATGGGCTATGTACAGGTGCAGTGATCTGTGAGCTGCTCTGACAGCTGGTGCTTAAAGCTAGTGAGGGAGATAAGTGTTTCCAGTTTCAGAGATTTTTGTAGTTCGTTCCAGTCATTGGCAGCAGAGAACTGGAAGGAGAGACGACCAAAGGAGGAGTTGGCTTTAGGGGTGACCAGAGAGATATACCTGCTGGTGCGCGTGCTACAGGTGGGTGCTGCTATGGTGACCAGTGAGCGGAGATAAGGGGGGACTTTACCTAGCAGGGTCTTGTAGATGACCTGGAGCCAATGTGTTTGGCGACGATTATGAAGCGAAGGCCAGCCAACGAGAGCGTACAGGTCGCAGTGGTGGGTAGTATATGGGGCTTTGGTGACAAAACGGATGGCACTGTGATAGACTGCATCCAGCTTGTTGAGTAGGGTATTGGAAGCTATTTTGTAAATTACATCGCCGAAGTCGAGGATTGGTAGGATGGTCAGTTTTACGAGGGTATGTTTGGCAGCATGAGTGAAGGATGCTTTGTTGCGAAATAGGAAGCCAATTCGAGATTTCACTTTGGATTGGAGATGATTGATGTGAGTCTGGAAGGAGAGTTTACAGTCTAACCAGACACCTAGGTATTTGTAGTTGTCCACAAATTCTAAGTTAGAACCGTCCAGAGAAGTGATGCTGGACAGGCGGGCAGGTGCAGGCAGCGATCGGTTGAAGAGCATGCATTTAGTTTTACTTGTGTTTAGGAGCAGTTGGAGACCACGGAAGGAGAGTTGAATGGCATTGAAGCTCGTCTGGAGGGTTGTTAACACAGTGTCCAAAGAAGGGCCAGAAGTGTACAGAATGGTGTCGTCTGCGTAGAGGTGGATCAGAGATTCACCAGCAGCAAGAGCGACATCATTTATGTATACAGAGAAAAGAGTTGGCCCAAGAATTGAACCCTGTGGTACCCCCATAGAGACTGCCAGAGGTCCAGACAGTAGGCCCTCCGATTTGACACACTGAACTCTGTCAGAGAAGTAGTTGGTGAACTAGGCGACGCAATCGTTTGAGAAACCAAGGCTACTGAGTCTGCCGATGAGGATGTGGTGATTAACAGAGTCAAAAGCTTTGGCCAGGTCAATGAATACGGCAGCACAGTATTGTTTCTTATCGATGGCGGTTACGATGTCGTTTAGGACCTTGAGCGTGGCTGAGGTGCACCCATGACCAGCTCTGAAACCAGATTGCATAGCGGAGAGGGTGCGGTGGGATTCGAAATGGTCGGTAATCTGTTTGTTGACTTGGCTTTCGAAGACCTTAGAAAGACAGGGTAGGATGGATATAGGTCTGTAGCAATTTGGGTCAAGAGTGTCACCTCCTTTGAAGAGGGGGATGACAGCAGCTGCTTTCCAATCTATGGGAATCTCAGACGACACGAAAGAGAGGTTGAACAGGCTAGTAATAGGGGTTGCAATAATTTCGGCAGATAATTTTAGAAAGAAAGGGTCCAGATTGTCAAGCCCAGCTGATTTGTAGGGGTCCAGATTTTGCAGCTCTTTCAGAACATCAGCTGAATGGATTTGGGAGAAGGAGAAATGGGGGAGGCTTGGGCGAGTAGCTGTGGGGGGTGCAGTGCTGTTGAATGCAGTAGGGGTAGTTAGGTGGAAAGCATGGCCAGCCGTAGAAAAATGCTTATTGAAATTCTCAATTATAGTGGGCTTATCGGTGGTGACAGAGTTTCCTATCCTCAGTGCAGTGGGCAGTTGGGAGGAGGTGTTCTTATTCTCCATGGACTTTACAATGTCCCAGAACCTTTTAGAGTTGGAGTTGCACGAAGTGAATTTCTGTTTGAAAAAGCTAGCCTTGGCGTTTCTAACTGCCTGTGTGTATTGGTTTCTAACTTCCCTAAAAAGTTGCATATCGCGGGGGCAGTTCGATGCTAATGCAGAACGCCACAGGATATTTTTGTGTTGGTTAAGGGCAGTCAGGTCTGGGGAGAACCAAGGGCTATATCTGTTCCTGGTTCTACATTTCTTGAAAGGGGCATGCTTATTTAAGATGGAGAGGAAGGCATTTAAAAAAATAACCAGGCATCCTCTACTGACGGTATGAGCTCAATATCCTTCCAGGATACCAGGGCCAGGTCGATTAGAAAGGCTTGCTCGTTGAAATGTTTCAGGGAGCGTTTGACAGTGATGAGTGGAGGTCGTTTGACCGCTGACCCATTACGGGTGCAGGCAATGAGGCAGTGATCGCTGAGATCTTGGTTGAAAACAGTAGAGGTGTATTTAGAGGGCACGTTGGTTAGGATGATATCTATGAGGGTGCCAGTGTTTGCGGCTTTGGGGTTGTACCTGGTGGGTTCATTAATAATTTGTGTGAGATTGAGGGCATCAAGCTTGGATTGTAGGATGGCTGGGGTGTTAAGCATGTCCCAGTTTAGGTCACCTAGTAGCACGAGCTCTGAAGATAGATGGGGGGCAATCAGTTCACATATGGTGTCCAGAGCACAACTAGGGGCCGAGGGGAGTCTATAGCAGGCGGCAACGGTGAGAGACTTGTTTTTGGAGAGGTGGATTTTTAAAAGTAGAAGTTCAAATTATTTGGGTACAGACCTGGATAGCAGGACAGAACTCTGCAGGCTATCTCTGCAGTAGATTGCAACACCGCCCCCTTTGGTCGTTCTATCTTGTCTGAAAACGTTGTAGTTAGGGATGAAGATTTCAGAGTTTTTGGTGGACTTCCTAAGCCAAGATTCAGACACAGCTAGGACATCCGGGTTGGCAGAGTGTGCTAAAGCAGTGAATAAAACAAACTTAGGGAGGAGGCTTCTAATGTTAACATGCATGAAACCAAGGTTATTACGGTTACAGAAGTCATCAAAAGAGAGCGCCTGGGGAGTAGGAGTGGAGCCAGGCACTGCAGGGCCTGGATTCACCTCTACATCCCCAGAGGAGCAGAGAAGAATAAGTATGAGGGTACGGCTAAAAGCTATAAGAATTGGTCGTCTGTGACGTCCAGAATAGAGAGAAAAAGGAGCAGGTTTCTGGGGGCGATAAAATAGCTTCAAGGTATAATGTACAGACAAAGGTATGGTGGGATGAGAGTACAGAGGAGGTAAACCTAGGCATTTAGTGATTATGAGAGAGATATTGTCTCTAGAAACATCATTGAAACCAGAAGATGTCATAGCATGTGTGGGTGGAGGAACTGAGAGGTTGGATAAGGTATAATGAGCAGGGCTAGAGGCTCTACAGTGAAATAAGCCAATAAACACTAACCAGAACAGCAATGGAGAAGGCATATTGACATTAAGGAGAGGCATGCTTAGCCGAGTGATCAAGGGTCCAGTGAGATTCAGACAGCTAGCCGGGCCATAGGTAGCAAGCTGGTGGAAGATTGGAGGGAGGTCTGTTTTTAGCCACTGATACTGTAAGTCAGGGGGAAACACTTTAACACTACCTTTAAATATCTTATTCTATACCACCATCACCGTGTCATGAATGTCGTCCCACTCAAAAACAACAAATCATCTTGGTGTGATGTTATGATAATACCATAAAGAAAAACTCATATTTTTCAAGCAAAACTATTATTCGCATTGGTACCTTTGTCAACCATTGCAAATGTTCAATTCATTTACATTTCCTAGCCAGAATAAAATGGCCTTTTTTTCTAAAATGACACTGGTCACGATCCATTGTGAATGCCTACTGTATGAATCATTACCCCCAGCTCCAAAGCCCTACCACCACTGTAACGGCCGTCGAAGGGAGTAGACCAAGGCGCAGCGGGTTGAGTGCTCATAATTAACTTTATTTAGAACACTAAACAAAACAAGAAAAACACGACAGCCAAACAGTACTGTCAGGTACATGAAACACTGAACAGAAAATAACCACCCACAAACACAATGAGAAAAAACCCTACTTAAATATAGTCTCTAATCAGAGGCAAGGAGATACAGCTGCCTCCAATTAGAGACCAATCCCAAACACTTCCAACCTAGACATAGACAACCTAGAATAAACATAGAAATAGACTAACATAGAACATAACCCAAAAACCCCAAAACACACAAAACAAACACCCCCTGCCACGCACTGACCAAACTACAATAACAAATAACCCCTTTTGCTGGTCAGGACGTGACAACCACACACTTCAGAAAAGGGACAAAGCCCATTCAATTGAAAACGCCTCTGCTTGGTTCAGTTATGGTCCATTTTCACATGGCGGTAAAAAGACCAACTAGTTATTACAATAACGACCAAGCAGGTGGTTCTGGCTGTGAGAGCTGAAAGCTGAAAGCAGCTTCTAAGAGCCTAGCTGCAGTAGCTACTGTACTGTATCTGGCCCCCAAATGGCACCTTATTCCATATATAGTGCATTACTTTGTACCAGGGCCCATAGGGTGCAATTTGGGATGCAACTTGATGGTCCGAGAGAGAATTCAAAGCAGTTGTTAATGGCAATTACAGGCCTTTCAGAATCGCCACCTATTTCACTCAGGGTGAAAGAGATTAAGTGTGACACAGGGGTCACAGCATTGACATTGTTAGCACCCCGCGCCAATCTGTTCTGCATTCACACAATTCATTCACACAATTCAATCACACAAGTCTCCTGTATTGTCATCCCACCAGAGAAAGAACTGTTGGAGTATGTGTCACCACCGCTATTTGTGTGTGTGTGTGTCTGAAAGTGTGAGTGTGTATTTCAGGCCTTTTGAGTGACCCTCAACAAGCTTTCATACACTCACCATTGTTACAGGTGGCGTTCACGATGCACGTCCTGCTGACGAGGTTGTAGCTGTCTTTGCACTTGACGCAGGTCGTCCCGGGGCCGTCGCAACTCAGGCAATTCTCCTCACACCTGGACACCACACCCACACAATAAGAAGGAGGGACAAAAGAGAATGAGAGAGAATGAAAAGAAAGAAAGAGTATGGAATACGTCCAGAAAACAAGGTGGGCCTTTTTCCCCCCAGAGAGATGTAGAAAGAGAGACAGAGAGGAGGTTGAGAGCGAGAAAGAGAGACAGAGGGGTAGAGAAAGAGAGGGGGAAGGTTGAGAGAGAGAAAGAGAATGTATTGGATAATGAATAGCGACAAGAAGACAATTATGTTATAAATATTTATGGAAGGGTCTGACCTAGTGGGTGATGGGACAGGGTCTGACCTAGTGGGTGATGGGACAGGGTCTGACCTAGTGGGTGATGGGACAGAGTCTGACCTAGTGGGTGATGGGACAGAGTCTGACCTAGTGGGTGATGGGACAGGGTCTGACCTAGTGGGTGATGGGACAGGGTCTGACCTAGTGGGTGATGGGACAGAGTCTGACCTAGTGGGTGATGGGACAGAGTCTGACCTAGTGGGTGATGGGACAGAGTCTGACCTAGTGGGTGATGGGACAGAGTCTGACCTAGTGGGTGATGGGACAGAGTCTGACCTAGTGGGTGATGGGACAGGGTCTGACCTAGTGGGTGATGGGACAGAGTCTGACCTAGTGGGTGATGGGACAGAGTCTGACCTAGTGGGTGATGGGACAGAGTCTGACCTAGTGGGTGATGGGACAGAGTCTGACCTAGTGGGTGATGGGACAGGGTCTGACCTAGTGGGTGATGGGACAGAGTCTGACCTAGTGGGTGATGGGACAGAGTCTGACCTAGTGGGTGATGGGACAGAGTCTGACCTAGTGGGTGATGGGACAGGGTCTGACCTAGTGGGTGATGGGACAGGGTCTGACCTAACGGGTGATGGGACAGAGTCTGACCTAGTGGGTGATGGGACAGGGTCTGACCTAGTGGGTGATGGGACAGAGTCTGACCTAGTGGGTGATGGGACAGAGTCTGACCTAGTGGGTGATGGGACAGAGTCTGACCTAGTGGGTGATGGGACAGGGTCTGACCTAGTGGGTGATGGGACAGAGTCTGACCTAGTGGGTGATGGGACAGAGTCTGACCTAGTGGGTGATGGGACAGGGTCTGACCTAGTGGGTGATGGGACAGGGTCTGACCTAGTGGGTGATGGGACAGAGTCTGACCTAGTGGGTGATGGGACAGGGTCTGACCTAGTGGGTGATGGGACAGGGTCTGACCTAGTGGGTGATGGGACAGAGTCTGACCTAGTGGGTGATGGGACAGAGTCTGACCTAGTGGGTGATGGGACAGAGTCTGACCTAGTGGGTGATGGGACAGAGTCTGACCTAGTGGGTGATGGGACAGGGTCTGACCTAGTGGGTGATGGGACAGGGTCTGACCTAGTGGGTGATGGGACAGGGTCTGACCTAGTGGGTGATGGGACAGAGTCTGACCTAGTGGGTGATGGGACAGAGTCTGACCTAGTGGGTGATGGGACAGGGTCTGACCTAGTGGGTGATGGGACAGGGTCTGACCTAACGGGTGATGGGACAGAGTCTGACCTAGTGGGTGATGGGACAGGGTCTGACCTAGTGGGTGATAGGACAGAGTCTGACCTAGTGGGTGATGGGACAGAGTCTGACCTAGTGGGTGATGGGACAGAGTCTGACCTAGTGGGTGATGGGACAGGGTCTGACCTAGTGGGTGATGGGACAGGGTCTGACCTAACGGGTGATGGGACAGAGTCTGACCTAGTGGGTGATGGGACAGGGTCTGACCTAGTGGGTGATGGGACAGAGTCTGACCTAGTGGGTGATGGGACAGAGTCTGACCTAGTGGGTGATGGGACAGAGTCTGACCTAGTGGGTGATGGGACAGGGTCTGACCTAGTGGGTGATGGGACAGAGTCTGACCTAGTGGGTGATGGGACAGAGTCTGACCTAGTGGGTGATGGGACAGGGTCTGACCTAGTGGGTGATGGGACAGAGTCTGACCTAGTGGGTGATGGGACAGAGTCTGACCTAGTGGGTGATGGGACAGAGTCTGACCTAGTGGGTGATGGGACAGGGTCTGACCTAGTGGGTGATGGGACAGAGTCTGACCTAGTGGGTGATGGGACAGAGTCTGACCTAGTGGGTGATGGGACAGGGTCTGACCTAGTGGGTGATGGGACAGAGTCTGACCTAACGGGTGATGGGACAGGGTCTGACCTAGTGGGTGATGGGACAGAGTCTGACCTAGTGGGTGATGGACAGGGTCTGACCTAGTGGGTGATGGGACAGGGTCTGACCTAGTGGGTGATGGGACAGGGTCTGACCTAGTGGGTGATGGACAGGGTCTGACCTAGTGGGTGATGGGACAGGGTCTGACCTAGTGGGTGATGGGACAGAGTCTGACCTAGTGGGTGATGGGACAGAGTCTGACCTAGTGGGTGATGGGACAGGGTATGACCTAGTGGGTGATGGGACAGGGTCTGACCTAGTGGGCGATGGGACAGAGTCTGACCTAGTGGGTGATGGGACAGAGTCTGACCTAGTGGGTGATGGGACAGAGTCTGACCTAGTGGGTGATGGGACAGGGTCTGACCTAGTGGGTGATGGGACAGGGTCTGACCTAGTGGGTGATGGGACAGAGTCTGACCTAGTGGGTGATGGGACAGGGTCTGACCTAGTGGGTGATGGGACAGGGTCTGACCTAGTGGGCGATGGGACAGAGTCTGACCTAGTGGGTGATGGGACAGGGTCTGACCTAGTGGGTGATGGGACAGAGTCTGACCTAGTGGGTGATGGGACAGAGTCTGACCTAGTGGGTGATGGGACAGGGTCTGACCTAGTGGGTGATGGGACAGAGTCTGACCTAGTGGGTGATGGGACAGGGTCTGACCTAGTGGGCGATGGGACAGAGTCTGACCTAGTGGGTGATGGGACAGAGTCTGACCTAGTGGGTGATGGGACAGAGTCTGACCTAGTGGGTGATGGGACAGGGTCTGACCTAGTGGGTGATGGGACAGGGTCTGACCTAACGGTGATGGGACAGGGTCTGACCTAGTGGGTGATGGGACAGAGTCTGACCTAGTGGGTGATGGGACAGGGTCTGACCTAGTGGGTGATGGGACAGGGTCTGACCTAGTGGGTGATGGGACAGAGTCTGACCTAACGGGTGATGGGACAGAGTCTGACCTAGTGGGTGATGGGACAGAGTCTGACCTAGTGGGTGATGGGACAGAGTCTGACCTAGTGGGTGATGGGACAGAGTCTGACCTAGTGGGTGATGGGACAGAGTCTGACCTAGTGGGTGATGGGACAGGGTCTGACCTAGTGGGTGATGGGACAGAGTCTGACCTAGTGGGTGATGGGACAGGGTCTGACCTAGTGGGTGATGGGACAGGGTCTGACCTAGTGGGTGATGGGACAGAGTCTGACCTAGTGGGTGATGGGACAGGGTCTGACCTAGTGGGTGATGGGACAGAGTCTGACCTAGTGGGTGATGGGACAGAGTCTGACCTAGTGGGTGATGGGACAGAGTCTGACCTAGTGGGTGATGGGACAGAGTCTGACCTAGTGGGTGATGGGACAGGGTCTGACCTAGTGGGTGATGGGACAGAGTCTGACCTAGTGGGTGATGGGACAGAGTCTGACCTAGTGGGTGATGGGACAGGGTCTGACCTAACGGGTGATGGGACAGAGTCTGACCTAGTGGGTGATGGGACAGGGTCTGACCTAGTGGGTGATGGGACAGGGTCTGACCTAGTGGGTGATGGGACAGAGTCTGACCTAGTGGGTGATGGGACAGGGTCTGACCTAGTGGGTGATGGGACAGGGTCTGACCTAGTGGGTGATGGGACAGGGTCTGACCTAACGGGTGATGGGACAGGGTCTGACCTAGTGGGTGATGGGACAGAGTCTGACCTAGTGGGTGATGGGACAGGGTCTGACCTAGTGGGTGATGGGACAGAGTCTGACCTAGTGGGTGATGGGACAGGGTCTGACCTAGTGGGTGATGGGACAGGGTCTGACCTAGTGGGTGATGGGACAGGGTCTGACCTAGTGGGTGATGGGACAGGGTCTGACCTAGTGGGTGATGGGACAGGGTCTGACCTAGTGGGTGATGGGACAGAGTCTGACCTAGTGGGTGATGGGACAGAGTCTGACCTAGTGGGTGATGGGACAGAGTCTGACCTAGTGGGTGATGGGACAGGGTCTGACCTAGTGGGTGATGGGACAGAGTCTGACCTAGTGGGTGATGGGACAGAGTCTGACCTAGTGGGTGATGGGACAGGGTCTGACCTAGTGGGCGATGGGACAGAGTCTGACCTAGTGGGTGATGGGACAGAGTCTGACCTAGTGGGTGATGGGACAGAGTCTGACCTAGTGGGTGATGGGACAGGGTCTGACCTAGTGGGTGATGGGACAGGGTCTGACCTAGTGGGTGATGGGACAGGGTCTGACCTAGTGGGTGATGGGACAGAGTCTGACCTAGTGGGTGATGGGACAGGGTCTGACCTAGTGGGTGATGGGACAGAGTCTGACCTAGTGGGTGATGGGACAGAGTCTGACCTAGTGGGTGATGGGACACAGTCTGACCTAGTGGGTGATGGGACAGGGTCTGACCTAGTGGGTGATGGGACAGAGTCTGACCTAGTGGGTGATGGGACAGGGTCTGACCTAGTGGGTGATGGGACAGAGTCTGACCTAGTGGGTGATGGGACAGAGTCTGACCTAGTGGGTGATGGGACAGGGTCTGACCTAACGGGTGATGGGACAGGGTCTGACCTAGTGGGTGATGGGACAGAGTCTGACCTAGTGGGTGATGGGACAGAGTCTGACCTAGTGGGTGATGGGACAGAGTCTGACCTAGTGGGTGATGGGACAGGGTCTGACCTAACGGGTGATGGGACAGGGTCTGACCTAGTGGGTGATGGGACAGGGTCTGACTTAGTGGGTGATGGGACAGAGTCTGACCTAGTGGGTGATGGGACAGGGTCTGACCTAGTGGGTGATGGGACAGGGGGGGAGAGAGTGGATTATGGGACGGGGGGGGAGAGAGTGGATGATGGGACAGGGGTAGAGAGAGTGGATGATGGTACAGGGTCTGACCTAGTGGATGATGGGACGGAGAGAGAGTGGATGATGGGACAGGGGGAGAGAGAGTGGATGAGGGGACGGGGGAGAGAGAGTGGATGATGGGACAGGATGGGAGAGAGTGGATGATGGGACAGGGGAGAGAGAGTGGATGATGGGACAGGATGGGAGAGAGTGGATGATGGGACAGGGGAGAGAGAGTGGATGATGGGACAGAGGGAGAGAGAGTGGATGATGGGACAGGGGGAGAGAGAGTGGATGATGGGACAGGGGGAGAGAGAGTGGATGAGGGGACAGGGGGAGAGAGAGTGGATGATGGGACAGGGGGAGAGAGTGGATGATGGGACAGGGGGGGAGAGAGTGGATGATGGGACAGGGGGAGAGAGAGTGGATGATGGGACAGGAAGAGCGAGAGTGGATGATGGGACAGGGGGAGAGAGAGTGGATGATGGGACAGGAGAGAGAGTGGATGATGGGACAGGGGGAGCGAGAGTGGCATGGCTCAACAAGAACTGTAACAATGTAAAGCAATAGAAAGAGAAAGAGGTGATAGAGAGAGACAGAGAGAGAGTGAGTGGAGTCACAAGATAGACTAAATGGATTTAAACTGGCCATGCTGATTAGGATTATTTCTTTGCGATATGATTAGGTTTTTCTTCATTTTTTAGTAGATTGTAGATTGAAATAGAACAACATAATATTTGATGTTTCTGCATGCCAATAATAAAGCCCTCAATAATATACTGTAAACAGGTTCTCTCTCTCCCCCCTCTCTCTCTCTGTCGCTCCTTCTCTTGTAACTAAAACCTTTCCTTGCCCTGTTACCCATGGGCCATAGCCTTTACAGCTATTTTATTGCCTTCTAGCACCGTGGCCACAAGCCACCCACACCCCTTCTCTTCCTCTTCCTGACTATCCCTCTTTCCCCCTGCCATTTCCAGCTCATGCCACAAACCGGAGAGAGTAAGCAAGAAAGAGAAACTGAGAGGGAAGCAAAGATAGAGGAAGTGAGAGAGGAAGAGAAATAGAGTGAGGGGGAGAGAGAATGAAAGCTAGAGAGAGAGAGAGAGAGAGAGAGAGAGAGAGAGCTAGAGCGAGAGAGAGGGGGGGAATAGAGAGAGAGAGAGAGAGAGAGAGAGAGAAAGAGAGGGGAGAGAGAATGAGAGCTAGAGAGAGAGAGAATGAGAGCTAGAGAGAGAGAATGAGAGAGAGAGAGAGAGAGAGAGAAGGGGGAGAGAGGGGGGAAGAGAGAGAGAGAGGGGAGAGAGAATGAGAGCTAGAGAGAGAGAGTGAGAGCTAGAGAGAGAGAGGGGGAATAGAGAGAGAGAGAGAGGAGAGAGAATGAGAGCTAGAGAGAGAGAGAATGAGAGCTAGAGAGAGAGAATGAGAGAGAGAGAGAGAGAGAAGGGGGAGAGAGGGGGGAAGAGAGAGAGAGAGAGAGAGAGGAGAGAGAATGAGAGCTAGAGAGAGAGTGAGAGCTAGAGAGAGAGAGAGAGAGAGAGAGAGGGGAGAGAGAATGAGAGCTAGAGAGAGAGAATGAGAGAGAGAAGGGGGAGAGAGGGGGGAAGAGAGAGAGAGGGGGGAGAGAGAATGAGAGCTAGAAAGAGAGAGAATGAGAGCTAGAGAGAGACAAAGACAGAGAGACATAAAGAAGGAAAGAGTGAGCAAGAGAGACAAAGAGAGAGCAAAACGATGACATAGAGAAAGAACTAAAGGAGAATCCATCCCTGGTGCCGTCGCAAAACCATGACCTTCTATCAGAGCCTCTCTTTGGTCCTGACATCTCCCATAAACCACTGGACTGATTTATAAAAATCCCTGTGCGTCAAAAACAGCTTTCTCCCTCCCCACTCCTCAGTGGAAAGAGAGGAGAGAGAAAGAGAGATAGAGGAGAGAGTAAACGAGAGAGAGTTTGAGAAAGCGAGTGCCCCTCACCATCCTGCACTCAGTCATTACGGTGAGCTAAAGGGATGTTGATGCTGCCATTAAATGCTCGGCGTTGGTGTAGGTGAGATTTACACCCTCAGTCAGTCCTGTTGATCCTGTTTGACTGCACAATGCCATCTGATTTAAAGACAATTATGGAGATGACAAAGAATAATGAGTGGAGCAGAGGGACAACAAACAGAAGGATATAGTGGAGCAGAGGGACAACAGACAGAAGGATATAGTGGAGCAGAGGGACAACAGACAGAAGGATATAGTGGAGCAGAGGGAGAACAGACAGAAGGATATAGTGGAGCAGAGGGACAACAGACAGAAGGATATAGTGGAGCAGAGGGACAACAGACAGAAGGATGTAGTGGAGCAGAGGGACAACAGACAGAAGGATATAGTGGAGCAGAGGGAGAACAGACAGAAGGATATAGTGGAGCAGAGGGACAACAGACAGAAGGATATAGTGTAGCAGAGGGACAACAGACAGAAGGATATATTGGAGCAGAGGGACAACAGACAGAAGGATATAGTGGAGCAGAGAGACAACAGACAGAAGGATATAGTGGAGCAGAGGGACAACAGACAGAAGGATATAGTGGAGCAGAGGGACAACAGACAGAAGGATATAGTGTAGCAGAGGGACAACAGACAGAAGGATATAGTGGAGCAGAGGGACAACAGACAGAAGGATATAGTGGAGCAGAGGGACAACAGACAGAAGGATATAGTGGAGCAGAGGGAGAACAGACAGAAGGATATAGTGGAGCAGAGGGACAACAGACAGAAGGATATATTGGAGCAGAGGGACAACAGACAGAAGGATATAGTGGAGCAGAGGGACAACAGACAGAAGGATATAGTGGAGCAGAGGGACAACAGACAGAAGGATATAGTGGAGCAGAGGGACAACAGACAGAAGGATATATTGGAGCAGAGGGACAACAGACAGAAGGATATAGTGGAGCAGAGGGAGAACAGACAGAAGGATATAGTGGAGCAGAGGGCCAACAGACAGAAGGATATAGTGGAGCAGAGGGACAACAGACAGAAGGATATAGTGGAGCAGAGGGACAACAGACAGAAGGATATAGTGGAGCAGAGGGACAACAGACAGAAGGATATATTGGAGCAGAGGGACAACAGACAGAAGGATATAGTGGAGCAGAGGGACAACAGACAGAAGGATATAGTGGAGCAGAGGGACAACAGACAGAAGGATATAGTGGAGCAGAGGGCCAACAGACAGAAGGATATAGTGGAGCAGAGGGACAACAGACAGAAGGATATAGTGGAGCAGAGGGACAACAGACAGAAGGATATAGTGGAGCAGAGGGACAACAGACAGAAGGATATAGTGGAGCAGAGGGACAACAGACAGAAGGATATAGTGGAGCAGAGGGACAACAGACAGAAGGATATATTGGAGCAGAGGGAGAACAGACAGAAGGATATAGTGGAGCAGAGAGACAACAGACAGAAGGATATATTGGAGCAGAGGGACAACAGACAGAAGGATATAGTGGAGCAGAGGGAGAACAGACAGAAGGATATAGTGGAGCAGAGGGACAACAGACAGAAGGATATAGTGGAGCAGAGGGACAACAGACAGAAGGATATATTGGAGCAGAGGGACAACAGACAGAAGGATATAGTGGAGCAGAGGGACAACAGACAGAAGGATATATTGGAGCAGAGGGACAACAGACAGAAGGATATAGTGGAGCAGAGAGACAACAGACAGAAGGATATAGTGGAGCAGAGGGAGAACAGACAGAAGGATATAGTGGAGCAGAGGGACAACAGACAGAAGGATATAGTGGAGCAGAGGGACAACAGACAGAAGGATATAGTGGAGCAGAGGGACAACAGACAGAAAGATATAGTGGAGCAGAGGGACAACAGACAGAAGGATATATTGGAGCAGAGGGACAACAGACAGAAGGATATAGTGGAGCAGAGGGACAACAGACAGAAGGATATATTGGAGCAGAGGGACAACAGACAGAAGCATATAGTGGAGCAGAGGGACAACAGACAGAAGGATATAGTGGAGCAGAGGGACAACAGACAGAAGGATATAGTGGAGCAGAGGGACAACAGACAGAAGGATATATTGGAGCAGAGGGACAACAGAGAGAAGGATATAGTGGAGCAGAGGGACAACAGACAGAAGGATATATTGGAGCAGAGGGACAACAGACAGAAGGATATAGTGGAGCAGAGGGACAACAGACAGAAGGATATAGTGGAGCAGAGGGACAACAGACAAAAGGATATATTGGAGCAGAGGGACAACAGACAGAAGGATATATTGGAGCAGAGGGACAACAGACAGAAGGATATAGTGGAGCAGAGGGACAACAGACAGAAGGATATATTGGAGCAGAGGGACAACAGACAGAAGCATATAGTGGAGCAGAGGGACAACAGACAGAAGGATATAGTGGAGCAGAGGGACAACAGACAGAAGGATATAGTGGAGCAGAGGGACAACAGACAGAAGGATATATTGGAGCAGAGGGACAACAGAGAGAAGGATATAGTGGAGCAGAGGGACAACAGACAGAAGGATATATTGGAGCAGAGGGACAACAGACAGAAGGATATAGTGGAGCAGAGGGACAACAGACAGAAGGATATAGTGGAGCAGAGGGACAACAGACAAAAGGATATATTGGAGCAGAGGGACAACAGACAGAAGGATATAGTGGAGCAGAGGGACAACAGACAGAAGGATATAGTGGAGCAGAGGGACAACAGACAGAAGGATATATTGGAGCAGAGGGACAACAGACAGAAGGATATAGTGGAGCAGAGGGACAACAGACAGAAGGATATAGTGGAGCAGAGGGACAACAGACAGAAGGATATAGTGGAGCTGTGTTTTTTGTTTGCAACAGCAGCCACAACTGGCCCGTCCGACAACGACGCAACTTTGGCAGCTACATCAGGTCCTGATCGACCCGCACTGCGTTCCTGTGATCGTCCTCAAGACCGGTGTGCTAGTTTAGACCGGTGTGCTAGAGAGACATACCAATTAATGAGACCCAGATGGTCGATGGTACTGACCCTCAGTCAGTCAATCTCCAACAGAAGAAAAGTGAAAGAGAGGTGAGAGAGAAGGGAGGTAGAGAGAAGGGAGGGAGAAGGGACAGAGAGGAGAGAGAGAAGGGAGGTAGAGAGAAGGGAGGGAGAAGGGACAGAGAGGAGAGAGAGAATGAAGAGAGGGCAGGGGAAGAAGGGAGAGAGAAAAGGGAGAGCGAGACAAGTGGAAATAGAAAATGAAAGTGAAAAAAAACAGAGAGAGGGTAAGAGGAGCGCTGATGTTGAAGGTAGTTCAGAGATTTCTTTAAGAGGAGCGCTGATGTTGAAGGTAGTTCAGAGATTTCTTTAAGAGGAGCGCTGATGTTGAAGGTAGTTCAGAGATTTCTTTAAGAGGAGCGCTGATGTTGAAGGTAGTTCAGAGATTTCTTTAAGAGGAGCGCTGATGTTGAAGGTAGTTCAGAGATTTCTTTAAGAGGAGCGCTGATGTTGAAGGTAGTTCAGAGATTTCTTTAAGAGGAGCGCTGATGTTGAAGGTAGTTCAGAGATTTCTTTAAGAGGAGCGCTGATGTTGAAGGTAGTTCAGAGATTTCTTTAAGAGGAGCGCTGATGTTGAAGATAGTTCAGAGATTTCTTTAAGAGGAGCGCTGATGTTGAAGGTAGTTCAGAGATTTCTTTAAGAGGAGCGCTGATGTTGAAGGTAGTTCAGAGATTTCTTTAAGAGAAGCGCTGATGTTGAAGGTAGTTCAGAGATTTCTTTAAGAGGAGCGCTGATGTTGAAGGTAGTTCAGAGATTTCTTTAAGAGAAGCGCTGATGTTGAAGGTAGTTCAGAGATTTCTTTAAGAGGAGCGCTGATGTTGAAGGTAGTTCAGAGATTTCTTTAAGAGAAACGCTGATGTTGAAGGTAGTTCAGAGATTTCTTTAAGAGGAGCGCTGATGTTGAAGGTAGTTCAGAGATTTCTTTAAGAGGAGCGCTGATGTTGAAGGTAGTTCAGAGATTTCTTTAAGAGGAGCGCTGATGTTGAAGGTAGTTCAGAGATTTCTTTAAGAGGAGCGCTGATGTTGAAGGTAGTTCAGAGATTTCTTTAAGAGAAGCGCTGATGTTGAAGGTAGTTCAGAGATTTCTTTAAGAGGAGCGCTGATGTTGAAGGTAGTTCAGAGATTTCTTTAAGAGGAGCGCTGATGTTGAAGGTAGTTCAGAGATTTCTTTAAGAGGAGCGCTGATGTTGAAGGTAGTTCAGAGATTTCTTCAAGCCTTAATCCCACATGAATAGGAAAGATTGGCACCATCTAATTAGAGGCTGCTAATCTTTGCCACAGAGGGTTCAGAATATGAACTCAGCTGGAATTTAGACTACTTTTAAGAGAAGTAGATGAATAACTTGGAGTTTAACGAAGCCTTAATTGTGTTTTTATAACTGACAACTGATTTTCTGGAAATTAAGCCTTGTCTTGGACTAAAAAGCAATGGAAATTCTGTATGGAAAACTGACCCAGAATTTCCTGTTTGGCACTTTTCACCCTACAGAGCCAAGCCAAGCCAAGCTGTACTGTAGCCTGGTTACACATCCACCATACTTGGATCCACTGGAACAGTGCTGGACAGGACAATGTGAAAAGAAAAGATCCAAATATCCAGTGCAGTACAGTTTGGGTTGGCCCAATAGTGTGAGAAGGGTACTGTATATCTCTTAAAATTATATGGACAGATTAATGGAGGGTCTGAAGCCCCTGGCCCAGGCCCGTAGAGAAGGAAATAGAATCTTGTCCTCTAGCCGGCTCTCTCTCTCTGTCAAACCCTCTGGTTTCACAGCGCCTAAAAAAGGGACTTGAATGGAAGCCTATGGCAGGTGCAGGAAAATCTCCCGCTCGATTTTCAGCATATAGCATAACGTTTAGAATTTCTGCCCTACAGTTAAGATTTAAAAGGGCGAGCTTTGAAATCCATAGTGTTTCCAGGGTCTATAAGCTTTAGTGATTGTCCCAGGTAGCTCAGTTGGTAGAGCATGGCACTTGCAACACCAGGGTTGTGGGTTCAATTCCCAAAAGGGACCAGATAGCAGAATGTATGGACTCAATACTGTAAGTCACTCTGGCTAAGAGTGTCTGCTAAATTACTGAAATACAATTAAGCCTGATGATGGGGTCACTCACTTGTGACACATCCCCTGGTGGTAGCCAGCATCCTCTGTTGAGTAGTATCCTGGGGCGCAGGTCTGAACACACCTCCACTCTTGCTGCAGGTGATCTCTGGCACACTGGATACACTCCTCCTTACCTGGACCTGCAACAACACACAGCAACAGTTTCGAACAGAAAAGGACTGGTCCATCTTTAGCCCAGTGGGGTGAGTTGTATCATTATTTGGCTAATAATAGGTCCTCAAGGAAACAAATTGTCTGGTGTGTAAGAAATTCCTGGGCCGATTTCTGGTCCCAGTCCGTTCCTGGTTCAAAGTACTTTAAACGGCTGTCCCCTGAACATTCGGTGGTGCGTAGACCAAAAGTAAAACATCAAATGCAAAGGGGGTCTGACCGCACTCAAAATGATGATACCTTTCCTAATCCCAATTGCCAATAACAACATATAAGACATGTATACAATTTATTTGGAATTGAAGCCAGATACATGCCTTTAGGAAACTGTCTGGCTTGTTTTGGGGACGAACAATCCCTTTAATGTACCCCCTCTTTCTCTCTCTCTCATTACAATCAGTGCCAGGGCCTTGGTTGAGAGGTGAACCACTAATTCAGCTCCTCTACTACAGCATCTCTCTCTGTTTTGAGGCTTAGTTCACTTGTTCCACAGACATGCACACAGTCACGCACACATGTGCGCACACACAATCTAATCCCTCAGCTTTCTCTCCCCACAGCACGTCTGGCTCTGTCTGTCAATACTACTGGCTCAGGGCAACGCCAGAGCTTCGCCAGCTAAATGTCAACTGCGTCCGATGGCCTAACCCCAGGACACAGCGCTCATAATTAGGGGCCGATTTAATTAATGTAAATCAATGAGCGAATTGACTTAAATCTGACACCCATGTAGATCACAGACGTGAGATGTCGACGCCGTGTCGAAAGGAATGATCACGATAAGCAGAACTGGCAAGCAACCTTATAGTTGGCAAATTCAGTCATTCGTTGTGAAATGATGGTATTTTCATGTCTTCGGACCATAGCACAGATTCCAATCCAAGTGCCAGTGCTGTTTAGCAAACTCCAGACATTTATATTTGTTGGAGGACATGAAAATAGAGCTCGTTGACCACGCACACAAGTGTCTCTGCCAGGAGGCTGAAACTTGGCCAAATGACAGTGCCTTCAGAAAGTATAAACCTCTTGACTTATTCCACATTTTGTAGCCTGAAATCAAAATTGATTAAATAGATTTTTTCTCTCACCCATCTACACACAATACCCCATAATAACAAAGTGAAAATATGATTTTAGACATTTTTGCAAATGTATTAAATGAAATACATAAATATCTAATTTACATAAGTATTCACACCCCTGAGTCAATACTTTGTAGAAGCACCTTTGGCGGCGATTACAGCTTTGAGTGGTCTTGGGTATGTCAGTATCAGCTTTACACATATGAATTTGGGAATTTTCACCCATTCTTCCTTTTCTCAAACTCTGTTAAGTTAAATGGGGAGCGACGGTGAACAGCAATCTTCAAGTCTTTTCAGATTTTCAATGGGATTCAAGTCTGGGCTTTGACTGGACCACTCAATGACTTTCACATTCTTGTTATGAAGCCTTTCTAGCGTTGCTTTGGCTGTATGCTTGGTGTTTTCCTGTTGAAACGTAAATCTTCGCCCCCAGTCTAAGGTAATTTGCTCTCTGAAGCAGGTTCTCATCAAGGATTTGCCTGTATTTGGCTCTTCACCAGTCTCCCAGTTCATGCTGCTTAAAAGCATCCCCATAGTATAATGCCGCCACCACCATGCTTCACGGTAGGGATTGTGTTAGACAGGTGATGAGCTGTGCCTGGTTTTCTCCAGACGTAGCGCTGTGCATTCAGGCAAAAGAGTACATTTTTGTCTCATCAGACCACAGAATCTTTTGCCTTATGATCTCAGGGTCTTTCACATGCCTTTTTTCAAACTCCAGGTGTGCTGTCATGTGACTTTTTCTCAGGAGTGGCTTCTTTCTGGCCACTCTCCCATAAAGCCCAGATTGGCAAAGTGCTGAGACTGTTGTCATTCTGGCAGGCTCTCCCATCTAAGCCAAGGAACTCTGTAGGGTTCTAAGTCGCCTCCCTGACCAAGGTCCTTCTTGCTCGGTTGCTCAGCTTGGTCAGACGGCCAGTGATGGAAACCAGTGTGCTCTTGGAAACTTTCAACCCTCTAGAAATTGTTTTCTACCCTTCCCCAGATATATGCCTCATCACAATTCTATCTCAGAGATCTACAGACAGTTCCTTGGACTTCATGGTATAGTTTCTGCTCTGACATGCACTGTCAACTGTGAAACCTTATATAGACAGGTATGTTTCTTTCTAAATCATGTCCAATCAATTGAATTGGCCACAGGTGGACTCTAATCAAGTGACATCTCAAGGATGATCAAAGGAAATTGGAGGCACCTGACTGAGCTCAATTTGGAGTGTCATAGCAAAGGGGTGTGAATGCTTAAGTAAATTAGTTCTTTCTGTATTTCATTTTCAATAAAACTTGTTTAAAAACATGTTTTGTTATTATGGGGTCATTATGCGGTATTGTGTGTAGATGGGTGAGAAAATTCAGGTTGTAACACAACAAAATGTGGAATAAGTCAAGGGGTATGAATGCTTTCTGAAGGCACTGTATGTGCTGGAGCGTGCGAGATGTTCTCACCAGAACAGGCCAGTATGACAGTGTGACACAGCAAGGTCACTCTGACACTATGACCTCCATAAATGGGTCATATAGACCGTTGACATTTGATCCTGACATTAATAGTTCAACGTTAAGAGGACCTGTGAGTGAAAAAATGCAAACGTCTACTAATGCCATTGAGTGTAATACTCAGAAATACATTCCGGAAACCTGTCTCTCTCTCTCACACACACACACACACACACACACACACACACACACACACACACACACACACACACACACACACACACACACACACACACACACACACACACACATAGAACTGGGGTAGTGTCTGGCCCCATGTTTCTCTTGGATGTCAGGCGCTGTGTGTCCAGCGACTTGCCTTCTCTGGTCCCAGACATAAGGTCCCTTCCCCCCCAGACTCCTGCTAACTTCATCTGTCCTTATAAAACATTTTACAAAAAGGCTCAGTGCCATTATCCTCGCAAGAGGAGAGTGCCGGAGTATTGCAAACAGGGATGCCAATATTTTTTACTCCTATCTTTATGAGAACAGGAGGTGTGACAGGGACACTGACCTGTGCAGGTAGAGCAGGAGGTGTGACTGGGACACTGACCTGTGCAGGTAGAGCAGGAGGTGTGACAGGGACACTGACCTGTGTAGGTAGAGCAGGTGTGACTGGGGCACTGACCTGTGCAGGTAGAGAAGGAGGTGTGACAGGGACACTGACCTGTGCAGGTAGAGCAGGAGGTGTGACAGGGACACTGACCTGTGCAGGTAGAGCAGGAGGTGTGACAGGGACACTGACCTGTGCACGTAGAGCAGGAGGTATGACAGGGACACTGACCTGTGCAGGTAGAGCAGGTGTGACAGGGACACTGACCTGTGCAGGTAGAGCAGGAGGTGTGACAGGGACACTGACCTGTGCAGGTAGAGCAGGAGGTGTGACAGGGACACTGACCTGTGCAGGTAGAGCAGGAGGTGTGACAGGGACACTGACCTGTGCAGGTAGAGCAGGAGGTGTGACAGGGACACTGACCTGTGCAGGTAGAGCAGGTGTGACAGGGACACTGAC
>NC_138316.1:35902500-35910000 GCF_965601325.2 Salmo salar | reverse complement strand
ATTTCTTAATATCCCTCAGTTCCTTTGGCTTTGATTTCTCATGATTGAGTATTGCTCTGTTCAAGTAGACTGTGATTTTGCTGCGGTCTGATAGGGGTGTCAGTGGGCTGACTGTGAACGCTCTGAGAGAATCTGGGTTGAGGTCAATGATAAAGTAGTCTACAGTACTACTGCCAAGAGATGTGCTATAGGTGTAGCTACCATAGGAGTCCCCTCGAAGCCTACCATTGACTATGTACATACCCAGCGTGCGACAGAACTGCAGGAGTTGTGACCCGTTTTTGTTGGTTATGTTGTCATAGTTGTGCCTAGAGGGGCATATGGGGGAGGGAATGCTGTCACCTCCAGGCAGGTGTTTGTCCACCTGTGTGCGGAGGGTGTCAGGTTCTTGTCCGGTTCTGGCATTTAGGTCGCCACAGACTAGTCTCTCTCTGTCTCCATCTCTCTATCTGTCTCTCTCTCTCTGTCTCTGTCTCTCTCTCTCTCTCTCTCTTCTAAAACAGTGTACTATCTGGGGCCTGGCGAGTTTGGAGGATTTATAGAGGAAATACCATCCAAACATCATCTGTCCAACAACATAAAAAGACCTCCGTAAATGAGCCTGCAACCCATTTTCAGCGATTTCACACACACACACACGCACACACGCACACACGCACACACACACACACACACACACACACACACACACACACACACACACACACACACACACACACACACACACGCTCACTGGCTGACACACACACAGACACACACACACACACACACACACACACATAGAACTGGGGTAGTGTCTGGCCCCATGTTTCTCTTGGATGTCGGCCCTGGCATGTCTAACACACCGGCCCACTCATTTCCTTGATGCCCGCACACCGGCCATCTTTTTCAGCCAGTTATGAGCCAGATAATGATCAGTTTCTGCAAAAAACCCAAGTTAGACAGGCCTACTGGGCTAACAATGGACCAGCCTATCTGGTCCTGCACACACACACACACACACACACACACACACACACACACACACACACACACACACACACACACACACACACACACACACACACACACACAGTATGGCTGAAAAACAGATGAGAGGCTCTGTGAGTGCTCTGTACGTCAGAGGGTATCTCAGGTTATGACAGATGATGTCAATGCGTGCTCACTTGTGTGTGTGTGTGCGTGTGTGTGTGTGTGCGTGTGTGTGTGTGTGCGTGTGTGCGTGGTGTGTGCGTGCGTGTCATTCACAAATCAACACATGAACCCACTCCAACCATACCCAGTTAAACCATGGCGTCCAGGATAACAGGCAGCATGGGAGTTGAACATTGACCTGTTGTGTGGTCACGCAAAAACCTCATCACATCAACCCTTTTGAGCCGCAAATCATTCCTTATTCCCTTCTATAGAAAATATCTTCACACACTCAATCTAACTGTTACCATATTACTAAGCAGATTCTATGTCAATACAACGCTATTACTACAGTTATTACTGTGTAGTTAAATAGGTATGAGGGCAACTTAAAGTAAAGTAGTACATTGTTTCTTCTTGGAGAGACAACACTAATAGCTTAAATTGTATTTTTTTGTATATATATATATATATATATATACATTACCGTTGTTTAACAAGGCAAGTCAGTTAAGAACAAATTCTTATTTACTATGACAGCCTACCCTGGCCAAACCCAGATGACGCTGGGCCAATTGTGCCCCGCCCTATGGGAATCCCAATCACGGCCGGATGTGATACAGTTAGTTAGGGCTTAGTTAGTTAGGGTAAACTGATCCTAGATCTGTGGTTAGAAAGTTCTACCTAGATCTCTTTTATTTTCCTAAACATTTCTCTTTACAGTAACATCACTAGCAGCAGAGTTACAGTAAACATGTCCCAGATCTGTGATTAGTTTGGGGAAACTGATCCTAGATCTGTGGTTAGGCACAACTTCTTCAAGCAACTCCACTTGACTTACTGTCGTCAGCGAAGTACCCAGCAGGGCAGGTCTCAGAGCAGGTAGTGTTGAGGGGGTTGAAGTAGAGCCCCCTGCGACAGGAGCGACACTCGGTGGGGGTGCGTCCCACACACCTCTCACAGCCCTTGTAACAGCGTCGACACCTCCTGGCCTCCAAGTTATCGTAGAAGCCCAGCGGACAGTGGCTCACACACGTCCTGTCATGGATTGATTGATTGATGAGTTCTAATTACAGTAAATTGAGTTGATAATACAGTAAAACACACATTAGCTTTGTATAGACTGGCTATGCTGTATTTCACAAGTCCTGGGATGGATGAACGGATGGATGAATGGATGAATGGATGCATGAACAGATGGATTTATTCATTCAAAAGGACCTATTCCCCATATTCTCGATCTGTTCATTATGTGAAATGTAACCTCTCTGCAAGTTGGCAATTGTTTATTTTACTGTTTTATCTAATCAATTAAATTGATTAATGAATTTCACATAAACAACAGAAGTAAATGGGGAAAAAGACCCTTTGAATGAATTAGCCAGAAAGACATTACTACAACATCATAAAAAGAGGGCATTCGTTATTCCTATATTAGCTTCATTATTCCTCTCCTGTAATCTTCTATTAGAAGTATTATGGTAGCACTGTTATGGTACAGAAATTACCTGAGATTTGTTAGGAAATAAAGAGGTATCAAATGGTACTTTCTGGTATTTAATTCAAAGAATTTCACACAATTGGTAACTATCTGGTACCAAATAGTGCCGATGTCTTCTTTGGAGTATCAAATAAACAAGGAAGTATTCTTAGGTTATTATTGTGTAAAGACCCTTGCTCCCTTCGGTCTCAACATAGACTTTGATCTGAAGCCATTCTTGTGATTATTGTGATTTTGCTATTGTAAATGTTTGTAGGCTTATGTAGCCAAATTGTATCTATGATCGTACGCTATCCATTTATGTTTTTTGTATGCTATTTTAATATATGAGAATTAACCAATGATATCAGGCCACATCCGGCCATGATTACAGACACCTGTGTGTCTTGTGACATTATATAAATGAGTCACCCTGCAGTGTTTGTCATTATACCCTGATGAAGACAGCTTGTCTGTCCAAACGTTGGACATACATTTTTTTTTGCATCTGAGCTCCTAGAGCGTGTGGCTCTCCTTTATTTTTTAAAAGTATCATTGTGTAATTACCATTTTACCATGTCATTTCCAAGTAAATACCATGTCATTTCCAAGTAAATACCAGGTAATTTCCAAGTAAATACCAGGTAATTTCCAAGTAAACACCAGGTAATTTCCAAGTAAATACCATGTCATTTCCAAGTAAATACCAGGTAATTTCCAAGTAAACACCAGGTAATTTCTAAGTAAATACCAGGTAATTTCCAAGTAAACACCAGGTAATTTCTAAGTAAATACCAGGTAATTTCCAAGTAAATACCAGGTAATTTCTAAGTAAATACCAGGTAATTTCTAAGTAAATACCAGGTAATTTCTTAGTAAATACCAGGTAATTTCTTAGTAAATACCAGGTAATTTCTTAGTAAATACCAGGTAATTTCTAAGTAAATACCAGGTAATTTCTAAGTAAATACCAGGTAATTTCTTAGTAAATACCAGGTAATTTCTTAGTAAATGCCAGGTAATTTCTAAGTAAATACCAGGTAATTTCTTAGTAAATACCAGGTAATTTCTAAGTAAATACCAGGTAATTTCTTAGTAAATACCAGGTAATTTCTAAGTAAATACCAGGTCAATTCTGTACCGTAAAATAAAGAGCTACCGAAGTAATACAGGTTTTCTGAATAAGAACAAAGAATGGACACAAAATTCTTCCACTCTTCAAAATGCTCCCATTCCTCAACATGCTCCAATTCCTCAACATGCTCCCACTCTTCAAAATGCTCCCATTCCTCAACATGCTCCCACTCTTCAAAATGCTCCCATTCCTCAACATGCTCCCATTCCTCAACATGCTCCCATTCCTCAACATGCTCCCATTCCTCAACATGCTCCCATTCCTCAACATGCTCCCACTCTTCAAAATGCTCCCATTCCTCAACATGCTCCCATTCCTCAACATGCTCCCACTCTTCAAAATGCTCCCACTCCTCGAAATGCTCCCATTCCTCAACATGCTCCCATTCCTCAACATGCTCCCATTCCTCAACATGCTCCCACTCTTCAAAATTCTCCCACTCTTTAAAATGCTCCCACTCTTCAAAATTCTCCCACTCTTCAACATGCTATTGTGCCTTCATGTCTTGATGTTGAGCAGAAACAGAACAATAAATAATTACTGAGTTTGAATCAGATATGGTCACAGTCACAGCACAGATAAAAGAGGAAACCAAGATGGGTCACAAATCTGAAGCATCCAGTGGGGGCTTCCACTCACCACCAAATATGGTGATGAGAGGAAGTCTAGTGGTAGAGGGAGAAGATGGAGTGAGATGGACCGGGCCAACATTCCACTAATTTTCTCATACTGTATGTGAAACATTCAGCGGTTCCTATTGTAAAAGGCCCAATCTGTCCCATCTTGGGTTAGTTAAAAGTATCTTTGGTCCCAGTCTGTTTGTTTACCTGCCTGTCTTGAGGCTGCCCAGGCTGTAGTGGATACAGTTCAGACAGTGTTCAGGATCTGTCCCGTCACAGCCCTGGTCCCCACACTCACTGTGGCACGGCCCTGAAAGGGGTTACAGAGAATACACGCACAAACGCAAGGGTACACACACACACACACACACACACACACACACACACACACACACACACACACACACACACACACACACACACACACACACACACACACACACACACACACGCACAAACGCAAGGGTACACACAAAACACACACACACAGAGGTTAGAAGGAGGTTGAGTTGTGTTGTCAGACTACAGTGTTGTAACAGTTCAGAGCGAACAGTTTATGGCAGAGCCTCTCCTACCGCTGTACTCCTCCTCTTCCTCCTCCTGGTGCTTGAGGACCTCTGGGGGCGGTTCAGGCCCGTTGGGGTCCCGGCTGGGGGTTGGGATCTCAAGCATCCTGGAGCGAGAGTGCTGGGTCCCGTGAGACTGGTACGGGTGCCCCGAGGTGCCATAAAGGACCAGCGTCCACTCTTTCAGTTTACCTAGAACAAGGAGAAGAAATCTCCATAAAAACACAGTATGAAGAGATCTCTCTCTGTGTGTGTGTGTGTGTGTGTGTGTGTGTGTGTGTGTGTGTGTGTGTGTGTGTGTGTGTGTGTGTGTGTGTGTGTGTGTGTGTGTGTGTGTGTGTGTGTGTGTGTGTGTGTGTTTTCTTACCCAGCACCTCTGGGTTGCGTAGCGATGAGGGAGAGTCTATGATCTCCAGGATCCACTGGCCCTCTGTCCTCTCCCCCCAGCAGTGAACAGTCATGAACTCCCAGTTCCTAAAACCTTCATTAGAGTTATCAAACAACCTGAAGAGAGAGAGAGAGAGGGAGGGAGAAAGTAAGTCACTTCTCAACTTCCAAGGCAATTAAATTCTGTTTCACAGCGCAAACAGACAAATCTTAACACCTTTGTACTTTCTCAGCCCCCCCCTGAAGAAAAATATTTAATTATTCAAAGAGGCTAATTAAAGACAAATGTAAGCACTGGCTGCTTTAAAGCTAGCCGCGACAGGAGATAAAATCACATCAATGGGCTCAAGTAACATCACAGTGGCTTCAGCTCTCTGTAGCATGTGGTGAGGTCTGGCGTGGCTGCTACTGTGTTGGTGTGATTGGGAATAATGTTTGTGCACGCTATCAGGACGTTTCAGGAAGCTGTTTTGGTTACTCTACAGGGTGGCTAAACTGTGTTTAAAGGGGCAGTCTGGGATTGGTACATTCCATTTTGGACGTCAAATTAACGATACAGCCATTGATTCTTGAAGAACATCACTTAGTTGAGAGTGGTTACATTTGTCTAGGTCCATCCCTCAGCTGTTTTCCCCAAAAAGCTTGGGAAACAGATTGCTCCTTTACAGGAGAGGAACAGAGAAAGGGCTTCAGTGCTCTGGGGTTTGTCTAGCAGTTACCACTGTCAAGCACTCACATCACACCTTCCCTGAGATCTAAAGCTAACTTTTGCTCAAAGAGTGACAGTCTACTGTTGGCTAGGACGGTTGAAAATTATGAATATTCAAAATAAAGGGAGAAAAAAGGACATCCAACCTTTTGAATATCTGTCACCCAGCCTGTATAATTATATTGATGAAACAAATGGAAATCTGAACAGCAGCCAAGCCAGCAGGTTTCTGCATCTATCCGTGAGAAAGAGTCCTCACATCGGCACCAGAGCCAACTGTCAGAGGAGGGTGTGACATATTCCAACAACTAGCTGCTGAACAGGTGTACTAGAATGGATTTTCAAGGGCTGTCTGTCTGTCTGTGCCACATGCTGCGTGGAGGGAGTTCATGTCCAAGGGGCTAAGTCTCTTCAGCGGTGTGTGTGTGTGTGTGTGTGTGTGTGTGTGTGTGTGTGTGGTGTGTGGTGTGTGTGTGTGTGTGTGTGTGTGTGTGTGTGTGTGTGTGTGTGTGTGTGTGTGTGTGTGTGTGTGTTCTCTTTGAACTACTGTAGCTAGCAGTTTGAATAAAGCTACAAAATCTCTCTCTCTCCCCCTTCTTTCTTCCCCTCTCTCTCCCTCTCCCCCTTCTTTCTTCCCCTCTCTCTCTCCCTCTCCCCCTTCTTTCTTCCCTCTCTCTCTCTCTCCCCCTTCTTTCTTCCCCTCTCTCTCCCTCTCCCCCTTCTTTCTTCCCCTCTCTCTCTCCCTCTCCCCCTTCTTTCTTCCCCTCTCTCTCTCTCTCCCCCTTCTTTCTTCCCATCTCTCTCTCTCCCCCTTCTTTCTTTCTCTCTCTCTCCCTCTCCCCTTCTTTCTTCCCATCTCTCTCTCTCCCCCTTCTTTCTTCCCCTCTCTCTCCCTCTCCCCCTTCTTTCTTCCCATCTCTCTCCCTCTCCCCCTTCTTTCTCCCCTCTCTCTCTCTCTCCCCCTTCTTTCTTCCCCTCTCTCTCCCTCTCCCCCTTCTTTCTTCCCATCTCTCTCCCTCTCCCCCTTCTTTCTTCCCCTCTCTCTCCCTCTCCCCCTTCTTTCTTCCCCTCTCTCTCCCTCTCCCCCTTCTTTCTTCCCCTCTCTCTCCCTCTCCCCCTTCTTTCTTCCCATCTCTCTCCCTCTCCCCCTTCTTTCTTCCCCTCTCTCTCCATCTCCCCCTTCTTTCTTCCCCTCTCTCTCTCTCCCCCTTCTTTCTTTCTCTCTCTCTCTCTCTCCCCCTTCTTTCTTTCTCTCTCTCTCTCTCTCCCCCTTCTTTCTTCCCCTCTCTCTCCCTCTCCCCCTTCTTTCTTCCCATCTCTCTCTCTCCCCCTTCTTTCTTTCTCTCTCTCTCCCTCTCCCCCTTCTTTCTTCCCATCTCTCTCCCTCTCCCCCTTCTTTCTTCCCCTCTCTCTCCCTCTCCCCCCTTCTTTCTCTCCCTCTCCCCCTTCTTTCTTCCCCTCTCTCTCCC